>NC_133372.1:9607221-9790657 GCF_049309525.1 Garra rufa
CACAGTGATGCCTCTTGTACATCATCTTATTATTTTTTGGGAGAAGCCTGTGTCATTTCCGTAGTAGACTGTATCATGGCTTGACTGAGCATGTAACCTATGCCATGTCAGATTTCAGATAATGAATGAACTTTTCAAATGAACCAATTTTGTGGAAATGAATCAGAATGTCCATCCCTATTCCTATAAGATGTTCCCATAAGAGTACAGATAAGCACTGATAAATAGATGCACATAGACTCCTTCAAACAGTATTTCAGTTTACTCTGCATTGCACATGCAGTTTATCTGTCCATTTATTTATCTAAATGCACACTTCTGCCAGATACCCCATTACTGGAGACTGATTCTGGCAGAATGAGCATCGTCTCTCCCTCTCTTGTACTTGCAGTCTGGATGAACTTCGATATTGCCATCTGTTTGCCTGTGTGGTCTCAGATTAAATATATTATTTTTTATCAAAAATGAGTTTGCCAGTTTGTATGCCTCTATGCATCTTTATGAATATGTCAGGAAGTCTCCACTAGTAAAAATGTTACTATTTAGCATTTTTAGTTATTTAAACCTCTGTTGCATGGTGACCACTACAGTTTAAATCTCTCAGAATTAATCATTTGAAATTATTAATTACTAATTATTAGATATTATTAGATATGGAATCATTGTTTTTTTAAGTTAAAAAATCCAAAATATTAAGATGACATAATATAAATATTTAAATTAAAAATTAATATTAATATTAAGATGTTAACAAAATTGAAATATTTGAAAATATCTGTAGTTGTTGCTAATTAAAATAAAGTTAAATATACTAAAATACAGACCTAAATATTAAATTAAAAACTTAATTTAATATTTAAGTTTAGCAACTTAGTGTCAGTATTTAGTCATGTCTGTTCTGTTTTCCCAGTGTTTTTTTCCCCTCTGTTTCTAGTCCATATGGTTTAGTCCTTGTCTCCCCCTTTTGGTTCGTGTTCAGTTGGTTTAGTCTTGCCCATATTTGTACTTCCCCCTCGTTATCCAGTCATCTCGTTTGTAACCACGCCTTGTTTTTCTGTGTATTTAAGTCTGTGTCTGCTCACTACCCCTTGTCTGTCGATGATGTTACATGTTCTCGTTTAATGCTCCTGGTTTTTTTTTTTGTTTGTTTGTAATTATATTCAGTGTTTTATTTAATAAACTTCATTATATTCATTTACTTCGGTTCTCCTGCCCCATCTCCACTCCTCAACCCGCCAGACTGTGACAGATCGACGGACCAAACAAGAAAATGAACTGGGCTGAGGACAAACTTTGGAACCTCCAGCAAGGTGAGCGTTCGCTGGAGGAATATGTGGAGGAGTTTTTGAGCGTTTACCATCTGGTGGGATGGAGTGACAAGATGGTTAACGCATGTTTCCAGATGGGACTAAAGGATGATGGTTTGTTTAATTTGATTACTCCTAGTGATTGCTACCGTCCCGTAGCAGATTTTGTAAATTTTGTTCTTGATTTATGTGATTTCCCCGTTCCAAGTCATGGTGGAGGATGGTAATCCTCCTCCCATCTGGAAACATGCAGTCACCCCATCTCACCAACAGCCAGAGCCCTCTGCATATCACTCCAGCGACCTCACCCCCTCCTTGCCTCCCACGTGTCCCCAAGTTCTCCTAAGCCCCACGATGGTCCAGAGCCCAGTGTCTCAAGCTTCCTCTCCGCGTTCAAGCCCGTCAGCCGCTGTGTCAGCTCATAAGATGGCCGCTGTGTCAGCTCACAAAATGGCCGCCACGTCAACGTCAGCCCACAAAATGGCTGCCACGCCAGAGTCTGCAGGCAAGATGGCTGCCAAGCCAGAGTCAGCACCCAAGATGGCCGCCATGTCAGAGTCTGCTCACCAGTTGGCCGCCATGTTAGTATCTGCTCTCAAGATGGCTGCCATGCAAGAGTCTGCACACAAGATGGCCTCCGTTCCTGAGTTCCCGGCCAAGATGGCCGCCGTTCCTGAGTTCCCGGCCAAGATGGTCGCCGTTCCTGAGTTCCCGGCCAAGATGGCCGCCAAGCCTGAATCCCTGGCCAAGATGGCCGTTGTTCCTGAGTCCCTGGCCAAGATGGACGCCAAGCCTGAGTCCCTGGCCAAGATGGCCGCCAAGCCTGAATCTGCACCCAAGATGGCTACCACCAAGTCAGAGTCTCCGCTGGTTCCGCCCAGCCTCCCTGAGTCTCCGCTGGTTCCGCCCAGCCCTCCAGTGACCGCTCGCCCAGAGCCTGCTCTCCCTAAGTCTCCGCTGGAGACGCCCAGCCCTCCAGAGCCGGAGCTCTCTCCTGCGCGCCCTCCAGAGCCGGAGCTCTCTCCTGCGCGCCCTCCAGAGCCGGAGCTCTCTCCTGCGCGCCCTCCAGAGCCGGTGTCGCCTCCAGCGCCCCCTCCAGAGCCGGCGCTTTCTCCAGCACGGCCTTCCTTGCTCTCCTGGGTGGACTATGCCTTAGGTTCCCCCAAGAAAATTTGGGGGGGGGGGGGGGGGGGGGGGGCTACTCCCCTGATCGGCCATGGCCACTTGGACTGTTTACTCGGCCATGGCCTCCTGAGCCCCCAGATCCGCCATGGCCATCTGGACTGTTTACTCGGCAACGGCCTCCTGAGCCCCCAGATCCGCCATGGCCACCTGGACTGTTTACTCGGCCACGGCCTCTTGAGCACCCAGATCCGCCATGGCTTCCTGAACTGTTAACCCGGCCATGGCCTCCGGAGCTCCCTGATCCACCCTGGAGACCACCCCTGTATCCTGTGTATCCTGTGTGCCCTGTGTCCCTACCTAGCGGTCTCCAGGGCGCCCACCCTCCCTCCCGTATGGATGTTATTAGGCGCGAGACGCGCTTTTGGGGGGGGGGGGGGGTTAATGCCAGTATTTAGTCATGTCTGTTCTGTTTTCCCAGTGTTTATTTTTTATTTTTCCCCCTCTGTTTCTAGTCCATATGGTTTAGTCCTTGTCTCCCCCTTTTGGTTCGTGTTCAGTTGGTTTAGTCTTGCCCATATTTGTACTTCCCCCTCGTTATCCAGTCATCTCGTTTGTAACCACGCCTTGTTTTTCTGTGTATTTAAGTCTGTGTCTGCTCACTACCCCTTGTCCGTCGATGATGTTACAAGTTCTCGTTTAATGCTCCTGTTTTTTTTTGTTTGTAATTATATTCAGTGTTTTATTTAAACTTCATTATATTCATTTACTTCGGTTCTCCTGCTCCATCTCCACTCCTCAACCCGCCAGACTGTGACACTTAGAAGTAGAAATATTTTCAAAAATAGAAATATTTTAATTGAAATATTTTAAAGCACTTCAACTTAAGTTGAAGAGAAATAAATAAATTGAATTAAAATACTACAATGAACGTATTTAAATAGATAATATGAACTATATATACAGTTGCAATCAAAATTATTCAACCCCCCCAGAGACTGCAGTACTTTACAAATGATTTTTGCTCTTTCTGAAGATCCAGGACTAAATTGCATCTACAACAGTTTTCTGGCCTATTAAAAGTGATAATGTCAATATGTAATGTTTTTGAGTTATAGGATTTTTTAATAACACAGCTATGTCAGAATTATTCAACCCCTATTCAACATTGCTGTTTTAAGACCAGTTATTTTTACGGTCAAGAACAAAATTGTAAAATAAAACCTAATTAAGCCTTTACAAACTTATTAAAAATGGAATTAGCTTGGGGTGTTACACATAGTATACTCTTAGCCCATGCATGTGCTGAAGATGAGTAGCAAATATGGTAAAGTCAACAGAGGATCTTCAATCATCAATCAATCTTCAAACATGAAGATTTCTAAGACATTACAAGTTCCTAGAGACACAGCTGGCAGCCGTATTCCTTAGATTAAAGTGTGTTGAGCCAGAAAACCTTTGAAGCTGTTGAACAAAAAAGCACAATATCATAAAATGTTTGATCAGATCAACTGAGAAAAACTTGCAATGTACAGCCAAAGACTTGCAAGATGACCCAACAATAGAAGGAAAAACATTTCAATGGCATGTTAAAGAAGAACACTAGACAAGTATGGTCTTCATGTTGAGGAATCTTGCTGAATACCATTCTTGACCAAGAAGAACAAAAAGGTTGACTTGAACATGCTAAAATTCATTTGGATAGACCCGTGAAGTTCTGGAAGAATGTTTTATGGAGTGATGTGAGCAAACTGGAACTTTTTGGATGTATGGATCAGAGGAACGTTGGGTGCAAAAAAGACAAAGCTTATAAGCCGAAGAACACTATCTCCATCATCAAACATGGAGGTGGGCCAGTCCTGTTATGGGGTTGTTTTACTGTATAGCAGGAAGTGGAAAACATGGCCATACAAAGGATATCATGGATTTATTAGAGTATCAGACCATTTTGGCAAACATTGTGATGCCTTTTGTGCAATGTCTGAAGCTAATAATCAATGCACTTTCCTGCAGGACAATCATGCCAAAGTATACATCCAAATCTACTTATGCTTGGTTCAGTCATAGAATGTTTAAGTGGCCTGTTCAGTTTCCAGATGAAATGCTCATTGAAAATACATGGTTGAATTTGAAGCAAGCAGTGGCAAAGTAAAAACCAAAGATTATCAGTGATCTGAAAGCTTTTTCAGGGGAGGAATGGCCCAAGATTGCAGCAGAAAGGTGACAGAAGCATCTAAACACTTCCAGGCAGTGTTTATTGGTGGTTTTAAAGAATAAGAGATTCTACACCAAATTTACTTTTAGGGGTTGAATAATTTTGAACATGAATGTTTAGAGCCAATTGAATTTTTTTTTTTTCATTATTCATCAATTTACGTTCTCAGAATTATTCAAATGTGTATTAATAAACTTTCTTTAATAGTTTACTGATGCTTTTGTTGAATTGTTTTCACAAAATGTTCTCTGCAGCAAAATGTCTTGCAGGTCAAGGGGGTTGAATAATTTTGATTGCAACTGTATATATATATATATATATATATATATATATATATATATATATATATATATATATATATATATATATATACACATATTAGATACAAATTAGATACAAATTTGAGTGACATTATATAGAAGTTGAAATATTTTTTACAAAAAACTTAATAGAAATATTTTAAAAAAGCACTACAATTAAAAATTTAATTGACAAAAATACACAAATAAATAAATAAATAAATAAATCGAAATAAATACAGTATGTGTGTGTCAAGTATATATATACATATATATATATATATATATATATACACACACAAATTTGAGTTACATTTTATGTCAAGATATTTCTTTGCCGACATTTGAAAAAAAAAAAAAAAATCCCACTATGTCTACTTTTTTATTTTCAGTATTAAATTAGGTTATGAATCCCAGCTGTGGTTTCAGGCTTTGTGACGCACTGTTTGTACTTAAAACATTAAATATCAAAGAACTTTATACATAGTCATACATATTGCTAGTTCCTAAGATGAAAGCGTTGACTGGTATTGGAAACTGTCTAACTAGGACTATACAGTAATTGCCATGCAGGCACACTTACAAATTCTTAGAGAGAGAAGAAGAGAACACTCTTAGACCAGATATATTTGCTACATCTCGTCTGTCTAATATATTTACTGGTGAGCACTTCATCTCTGAGTCTGGTATTGATTTACAAAACCCTGCTGTAATATTTCTAATCCCTCCATATATGCCCAGAGGATAACAGACCAGACCTGGCAGCAATCGGCAAGACATACACCAGACAAAGCAACATGAACCATGTCTGATTCTACTTAGCCACACTTATCATAATCTCACACATTCATCTGACACAAAAACACACACATGCAGGCATGCACGTGCGCAAGATGTGATTCTCATAGCATGAAAACAACATGTGATTAGAGGGTATGAATTGATTATGGTTAGTTTGAGCTGGATTTCTATGCTATAGGAGTGGCCACATCAATGCTCCCAGATGTAGCTGCTAATTGGTTATCAGACACAACACGCACATACAAATAGATTCCAAGGGGAAGAAAGGTAAAGAAAGAGAGAGAGAGAAAGAGAGTGATGGAGAGAGTGGAGTCCTATAACGTCTGGAATTACAAGTCTGCAAATCAATCTAGCACACTCACTGTTCGCTGTGGCTGATGGAAACTATATTTTCTCATTTTTCACAGCTTTCCAAAAATATAATTGATGAAAGCAACTTAGAAAGGATCAGTAGGGATTTCATGACTCTCAAAGATATACTTAATCTTGTGGAATTGGAGCAGCTATATTTGGTTTAAAGATTCCCTGCATATTAAACCACAAAACCTACAGCGAATGTCACACACAAACATCTTCAAACAAGTTATATTCTACACATCTGTAGCTTTTTCTCCTTTTAAGTCTGCATATAAGTTTTTTTGGACCAAAGCAAAACGCAACCAATTCCCACCCTTTCTCTGACCCATATTTAATAGCCTAAATTAATATTTTTGTTAAAATAAAATTTACTTTTGTATTTTTACTCTTATATGTGACCCTGGAACATAAAACTAGTCATAAGTAAAAAATTTTAAGCTGAGATATATACATAATCTGAAAGCTGAATAAATAAGCTTTCCATTTATGTATGTAATATTTGACTGAGATACAACTATATGGACATAAAGGCGCAAACAAATCAAAATCTACAGAAAATCACCTTTAAAGTTGTCCAAATTAAGTTTTAGCAATGCATATTACTAATAAAAAATTAAGTTTCGATATATTTACAGTAGGAAATTTAGAAAATATCTTCATGGAACATGATCTTTATTTAATAGCCTAATGATTTTTGGCATAAAAGAAAAAATCGATAATTTTGACCCATGCAATGCATTTTTGATTATTGCTATAAATATACTTGTGCTACTTATGGCTGGTTTTGTGGTCCAGAGTCACATATTGTATGTATAATGGCATGCACTTTCTCTACACATTGTGTATTTGAAACAGAAGAAGACCGCATTTTTCAGAGTAATCAGCAGAAAGAGACAGAGGTGTGACTGCAGAAGAATAAGCCTCTGATTTCACAGTGAAAAATGGCACTGTTCTGACATGTAATTGGCAGGTGTGGCACAGATCGTTTTATAGTGCTGCTAAATGACATTATCTTTGGTCTGTGATGATAATGGGGTCAAACTGGGGTAAAAAATAATTTACCTTTTTTATGTTATCATTTTGTAGCTGCTGACACTTTCTATGACGTTTCTAAACTATTAGAGGCACAAATCCCAAATTTACTCGGAATAAAAAAACAACAAAACAAAAACAGCAATGAGCAAGCCTATTTCTTTCGTTTATAAGGAATATCAGTAAGCTTTTCAGTAAACTATATGCGCTATTAGTAAAAAAAAAAATGTTTTTAAAATACATCTCTTCTGCTCACCAAGCCTACATTTATTTGATCCAAAGTACAGCAACAACAGTACATTTTTTGAAAATGTTTACTTTTTAAATGAACTGTTTTCTATTTTATTATATTTTTAAATGAAATGTATTCCTGTGATTTCAAAGCTGAATTTTTAGCATCATTACTCCAGTCACATGATCCCTCAGAAATCATTCTAATATTCTGATTGACTGCTGAGTAGAATTTTTAGATTTCTTAGTTCATAAAAAAGCATTTATCTGAAATAGAAATCTTTTGTAACATCATAAATGTCTTTATTATCACTTTAGACCAATTTAAAGCATTCTTGATGAATAAAAGTATTAATTTCTATAATTTCTTACTGCAAAAAAAAAAAAAGATCACAGGATTAAATTACATTTTTAAATTACATCTAAACAGAAAACAGTTATTTTAAATAATAGATATTATTACATATAAAATATTTCAAGATTTTACTGTTTTGCTGTTCTTTGGATCAAATAGATGCAGACTTATTTAATAAAACATGAAAAATCTTTTGACTGCTAGTGTATATTTTATCTATTTATTTTGAACGTTTTGTTGTTGTTGTTTATCGCAAACGATTTGGCATAATTGGTGAGCAAGTTATGTAATGTTAAATTTCTCCAAATCTGTTTCGTTGAAGAAAAATACTCATCTCAGAAGGACTGAGGGTGAGTACATTTTTGGTGAACTATTCCTTTAAGCACCTTCTTTCACGGATCGTTGGAAAACAAACAAACAAACAAACAAACAAACAAACAAAAAACGCTTTATTAAGAATGATTTAATTGTAAATTGTATTTTGAAAGTGCCCCCCCCCCACTTTTAACCGACCACATGAACCTTAACGTAGACGCACTCACACACATTAACCGCTGCAATGCCTCATTTCCCTCTTTTCATCTCTGTCTCTTTCTGACATTTTCTCCCTCATTCGTTCCCGTCCCTTTTCACATCTCTATCTCTCTCCATCCCTCTGCCTCCTTCTGATCTGTCTGGTTAGTGTATTACCGTGAGGGATATTTGAATGGTAATTGCCCTCCCATAGTCCCAAGGTTTTAATCTGTCTGCTAGGGAAGAGGAACTCTATTAATTGAAGATAGAAATGCAGCGGAAAGCTGCACTCTTTTGCCCCTCCATCTCTTGGGCTGCCAGTCCACTGTCCTGAACACTGGGGCTCGTACTAGAAAATAATCCATCATCCTTCCAGACTGACAGAGAACTGACCCTCGCAGTCCGGCGACAAAACAATTAACATTTACAATCTGCTCAGAATGCCACAGAATGCCACGGCACAACATGTTAGTCAACGGGTTAAATAAATTACAAGGCTGGAATGAAACGGAAAAGAGAAACCTGATGGCAAAAAACAAGCCTTGTCAATGTGAGAGTGATTACAAATGGGTCAGAACAATTTTTGCGATAGATCTGACCAGATGGGAGGTTAAATTGACTTTTGTAAATTAATATTTCATCAAAATGTAATAACTTGCTCTGACTCACAAAATCAGTATTTTTGCCCCAATTTCCAGTAAAAAATAGCTAAACATCCTCAAAGCAGGATCAATTTGCTTATCTTGAATTAGGTTTATTTTACTGACCCTACTGCTAATATGTTTTCTTGCTTTGACCATAAGCCTCACTAAAGATAAGGGAGAGATATCACAGAAGACAAAAAAAGAGATGGAAAGACAGAGAAGAGGACAATCGAATAGAGATTATTTACTGCAGCGCATGCCTCACAGCACGCACCCTCGGCGATGCACTGTAATGTATCACAGTGAATGCGTAGACTTTATCGGCCTTCAGAATCAGTGCCAGGAAGAGCAGAAACTCACGAGAAGCAGGCCTGCAGAAGACTCTACATCTGATACATGCCATTAGACACACCCCTGTATTCCTCAAGCCCTCTGGCTCTCTGAAGAACAGAACGTCAGGGCCCTGAAAAGCTGTCGCGTGTGTTTGTGACTCACCACACGTCCTCTGAATCCTCGTCGCACTCGGCCCCGAACTGACAAATGTCGCACGTTGATGTCTCCTTCTGACTGATCTCCGCTGAACCCTCGTTAACTAGAGAGAGAGTGAGAGAGCAAATGAGATGAGAGATCTGGAGAGCAGCACTTAAAGGGGTCATATTATAAGGGATCACATTTTCCTGTATCTTTTCAGATCAGAGAGTTCAGTGCTCTTTTATGAGACAATCATAAACTGCTGTTATTTGATTTACATTAGTGAGTCAAAAGTGCAAGTGAAGAACACGTTTGAGATAAAATATGAGACGTGTGAAAAAAAACTAAATATCACTTATGAAATGAATGTGTTTCATTTTCAATTTGGTACAATTGCAAAAACTTTAAAGGGTTCATATGATGCGGTTTCTTGTTTTCCTTTGTCTTTACAAGCTGTTTGTGCAAGAATAAGATCTGTAAAGTTGCAAAGCTTAAAGTCTCAAACCCAAAGAGATATTTATTATAAAAGTTAAGACTCAGCCACGCCTTCCTAAAATGGCTCGTTTAAACACGCCCCCACATGTCCACGTCACGGCGTGGGTAGATTTGCACTGCCCATATGTATGGAAAGAAAGAAAGTGTAACGTTTATCGGCTGTAGTATTTTTGCAGCCGCATGTTGTGGAGACGCAGTGTGTTTCATTGCGAAAACGAAAGTACTTTGTTTAGCCTTCCAAATGAGGACATTATATTATATTTACAACACTGTTCCGGAACAGTACAACGCAAATATTCCAGTGGGTGATGCAAATTTCACGGAGGACTTGTATTCTGAACCTGGGAGAGCACCTTACAATGTCAGCTGTACACAAAGGGTTAAGGATATAAAGTGGGGCAATTCCAACATTGAAAGGACAGTCTGCGCTCCTGACTGAAGGCCTGTAAGTACGTTTTCATATTTAAAGAATTTGCTACTGACTATTCAAACGCAAGTTTTGAGCAGTGTAGAGTAGTGCTTGTTGTTTCTTGTTGTAAGATCGAAAATAAAGACATGATGTTTAAAAAGACTGTATGAGTCATTATAATCAGTAGTTATGTCCCCACTGGATGCAACTACTGCCTTGTTTATAATAGGTTTTATTGTTTCTGTCTCGTTGCGCAGAGAAATGGCATCACAACACTTGGGGTACTCAGGCAATCACAATGCACCGGATAGCTGGCCAATCAGGGAACACCTCGCTTTTCATCAACGATGAGTTTTGTAAAAATCAAAGCGTTTCAGAAAGGCGGGGCAGAGAGGAGCAAAAATAATGTACAGTATGTGGAAAATAATGTTTTTTGAACCTCAAACCACATAAACACATTGCATTACACCAAATACACAAAATAATGTTCTTTTTATCAACATCATATGACCCCTTTAAAAATATGTTTAGTTAGGATACATAAAATGCTAGCTGTGGAATTATATATATAGTACCACCGCTTGTGGTACTTCTTACAGCGAGTGTCTTGGCAGAAGCCCGAATCCCCTGTAATTTTATAAATAATACTGTTTTTGTGTCACAGATATAGTTTTAAGAGGTTTTCAGGCAAGAATGTACTTGTTTATAGTTCAAATATGCAGTTTGTTAATAAAGATAACATCTATTTGAAAATTTGTGTCGACACCGCAGCCATATCTCACGTTTGTGATATTGCTCACACATACACACATATATACAGTATATATATATATATATATATATATATATATATATATATATACAGTATATACAGTATATACAGTATATATATATATATATATATATATATATATATATATATATATATATATATTAGGGCCGGGACTCGATTAAAATTTTTATCTAATTAATTAGAGGCTTTGTAATTAATTAATCGAAATTAATCGCATTTTAATCGCATATAAATATTTGACCTGAGAACAGTGAGAATTAAGATTTTTACATGGATTTTTAGTATACCATTGAATAATGACTGAATACATAAGCTTAAGCAACAAAATATTGTTTATTTTTGTTCAACCAAGTCCAACAGACCAGTGCAATATTGCCATTAAGTGTAGCAAGAGGCACGTTCTTTAATGAGTCTTTCATGCCGAGAACTCTGCTCTTGTGTTTGCTTAATTATGCATTTAAACGTTAATGACCAAACCTATCATTATAAATGTTGCTGCACATGGAATATAACGCGGATAACATTTAAAAAATATTTTTTATCAGGTTACACACTGATTATTTATCACTCAAACCCCTTTCTCTACCTGTCCGTTGGTCGCGGATATCCTCCATGTTTGTAGTTTTTTAACACTTTTTATGCGTGTTTGTAGTTCTAATCGAATCCTCGTTCACGGCGCAGTGTGTTGCGGGCAATATTAGCCGTTAAGAGTGTGCATTGATCGTTAAGTAGTAGACCATCCGGGAATCTTTGGAATACTTTTTTAAACATACTACGATTTGGGACATACAATACTATTTAGGACGGACGCAGCTTGTCTGAACCTGAACGCTAGTTGGTGCTCCAGTATGATTATTTGGTCCGCGGAATCTCATCCAGTGAGAAACGTTCCGCGGTGCAAAACTAAGTGCGATTAAAATGCGTTAAAAAAATGTAACGCGTTATTTTTGTGTAATTAATTAATCTAAATTAACGCGTTAAAGTCCCGGCCCTAATATATATACATTTTACTAAATATGTACTGATAACCACCATAATACATGCAGTAAAACAGAAAAGCACATTATGAATCATAAGTTTGTCATAAGTAGGCTATTTATAAAAATGGCCATATATATTTATATGTATATAGACAATGCACAGCATCAAAACAAAAATCATGTTATCATATATGACACTGCAAAAACGTTAACTAAACAACAGAAAATGCAACAAAAATAGCCTAATGTACATTGCTGACAACAAAATAAGATGAAACAAACCTTTTTAAATAAAATAGAAGGGACTTCTGGGAAAGCAATATGGTAAATCATAGCGTTTACTTCTAGAACACATGAATTATTTTACAGTAAAGTTACATATAATGCCATTCAAAATTTTCATCAGAAATGAGGAGATAGCTTACAGTTAACAAATTAACCGTTTTTAGTAAGATGTGGTGGAAACTGCATTGTAGTGGAAATTACCACTAAATAAATAAATAAATGTTGTGGTGCTAATACTGATAGACAATGTTAATGTGTGAATTAAAATGTAAAAAGTGTGTTTTAGAAGAGATATTTACAAGTGTCTTTCAAAATCAACATGACCAAGTTTTCACAGTTTACGAAACACCATGCTATATTCCAGCTACAATGCTTCTATATTTTAGAAAAAAGTGCATTTAATCCTATCCTTCTTCTTCAACGTGGAAGTAAGCCTATGGGTGGGACTTCTGGTTCATTATCCGCAATAGGAAAATAACAAGAAGAATAACAACAGTGCAAACATTTGTAATGCAAACAGTAAATGGTAAAACTGTTTGCGCTACAAACCAGTGTTCTCATAATTAAGATAATACATTTAAATAATATGGTAAGACACACCAATTTGCAATATCAAGCAGCAAAACCAGCTGTTTTGTACAGATAAATATAGCTGGACGTGGATTAGACTGGAAACCAGGCCCATAAAATTTACAAATGGCCGTGCGCACTCTTACGGGAAGAAAAAGGTGTATAGGAAGTGTTTGAATGTAAGTAGGTTCTAGGTGACCATATGTAGGCAACAGTGAAAGCCATCAGGTGTATGGTTATATAATTAGTTGATTATTGCTGGGGACCTGCCAAGCTACCCCTCTACAAAATTAAACCATAACTGTAAAAGTGATTTGTGATGTGTTATTGATGGCAAACAGCCAAAGCCATCGCCTGCGTGAAAATCTGACATTACCGTAAGTTTATCACCATAGAGATAATGAAGACACCTCACCTTAGTGATTATATTTTGAAAAAAGAACATCATTCAGTGTGTATTTGTAAAGTAATCTAAGCTTGAATTGTGCCTCTCATTAAAACACTGTAATTAGGACAATGTTAATTGCAAATTTGCCGTGCTTGAGGAGCTACTGGCAGTAAATTAAAGAATCTAAGTAAACATAGCATATATATATATATATATATATATATATATATATATATATATATATATATATATATATATATATATCATTATTGTGAGTATTGCAAACATGGTTTGAACTCTGATTTGTTAATGTTTTTCCTTAATAATTTATTTCTAAAGAAAAAAAATTAAACAGCAGTAGTTTTAATTCAATTGACTATCCAAAGATTTCCATTGCCTCATGTACGTACTATGTATAAGCCCATTTTTGGAACATTCCACCCAAAAATGAATCTCGAATTACATAAAAAAAGACATTTTGCAAAATGTCTGCAGTGTTTTTTGTCTATTGGTAACCAAAACTGTTCTTAAACATTCATCTTACAGCATACACAGTCCCCTCCACTATTATTGGCAACCTTAGTAAATATAAGCTGTGGCTGTGAAAATAAATCTGCATTATTTATCTTTTTGATCTTTCATTAAAAAAATCCACACAATTCTAATCTTTCATTGATGTAAAACAATTAAAAGTAGGGGGAAATTCACATTAAAATTTTTTTTTTTTTCCTCTAATGCATGTTGGCCACAATTATTGGCACCCCTAAAAAGATTGTTGAGCTTTACAAAATAGAAAGTGACTGTAAGAAAAGAGCTAAAGTATTGAAAAATCATTTTTATCATCATGGCAATAATTAGGAAGTTCCAATCAACTAAAAATGTTACAAATCTGTCTAGAAGAGGATGTGTGTATATCATCCTAATGCACAATATGAGAGTTGAGTGGCCAAAGACTTGCAAAGAAACACAGCTGAAGAATTGCAGAGATTAGTTGAGTCTTAAGGGTTCATAAAAAATCAAATAGCCCCTATGTTAACGTATGTTCAACCATACTATTTCTCTCAGGTTAACAAAAAGTTTGATTTAGAATCTGTGCATTTAAGAAGCCCCACTTGTATCTAACAGTGAATGTTTAAATTTTTCATATGGTAGGAATAGAAGAAATGACTTCCATTTGGTGTGTTATCATCATTACATTCACTGTGTGTCGGAAGACTTTTGCGTAATATCTCTGCTCAGTTATATGAGACTCACAGTTATGTGAGAGTGAAAAGGAAGTGTAGTTTCCACGTCGATAGAACATATCTGATCCTGAGTGTGTGAGTGTGTGATTTAGAATATAAGAGCCAGAGCTCATCAATGATTTACACTCACACATTAAAACATGTTTGATCCTACTGGAGGAGGGGCAACGCTTTCCCCAAGCTAAACTCTTCTCTTGAGCCACACCGATCTGTCTCTAAAGCGGCCGCACCCCCCTCCATCCTTTTCTCTTCTTGCCCTTTTCTTTTCTATTTCCCTCCCTCCCTTTCTTCCTCGCTCCAGCTTCCTGTGTCTCGTCTCTCCCACAGTGGCTACATTTGTTGACATGTTCGGCGCTATCTATCTCCTGTGTCATCCCTGTTGTATGTCTTTCAGATGCTGCTTTCGTTTTTATATCCTCTCTTGTTTAATTTCTTTTCTTCTCATCCTTAATTTCCTGTTCTTTCCACGTTCCTCTGTTGTAGCATTTTTTTCAGTCCCTCATCTTATGTTTATCACCCCCTGATCAGTCATAGGGATGGGCAGGATGGCTAGCCGTTCTATAATAGTTGAATACATAAGTGTGGTAAACTATTTTTGTGTAATACACTACTTGCAAAAAATGTGAAAGACATTAATATTTTATTCAATTGATTTATTGATTAAAAGTGTCAGTAAAGAGATATATAATGTTACAGAAAAGTATATTTTAAATGCTGTTCTTTTGAACTTTCTATTCACCTAATAACAAAAAAGCATCATGGTTTGTACAAAAATAATAAGCAGCACATCTGATTTTAACATTGGTAAGATGACCAAATGTGACCCTGGACCACAAAACCAGTCATAAGGTTAAATTTGATAAAACTGAGGTGTATACATTATATGAAAGCTCAATAAATAAGTTTTCTATTGATGTATGATTTGTTATGATAGGACAATATTTGGCCGAGATACATCTATTTGAAAATCTGGAATCTGAGGGTGCAAAAAAATCAATATACTGAGAAAATCACCTTTAAAGTTGTCCAAATTAAGTCCTTAACAATGCATATTACTAATCAAAAATTACATTTTGATATATTTACAGTAGGAATTTTACAAAAAATCTTCATGAAACATGATCTTTGCTTAAAAGAATAAAAATAAAAAGAAAATAAAAGAAAAATCAATAATTTTGACCCATACAATGTATTTTTGGCTATTGCTACAAATATACCCCAGCGACTTAAGACTGGTTTTGTGGTCCAGGGTCACAAATTAGCATATTAAAATGATTTCTGAAAACTGGAGTAATGCTGTTGACATTTTAGTTAAATATTAATAACAATAATCTTTACTCTGTTTTTGATCAAATAAATGCAGCCTTGGTGAGCATAATATAGTTATTTTAAAAAACACAGCATTATTGTAGGAAATGAATTATATAAAATCACAGAGAAAGTTTTAGCATTCTAGATGCATGCTGTATTTCAGTAAAGGCTCTTTCACATGACTCACATCCGCTTTGCCCAATGAATTGAACTCTAGGAGCTCTTACCTCCAGCAGCACACTACATGCCAGTCAAGCGTCTCTAATGCGTCACTCAAAGTTCAAACAATTTTAAATGCGTGACCTTTTAAAGCACAGCCAGTGATTACAGGAAAATTCACATGATGAATGCAATTACAGGTCTTAAGTTTGTGATGTTTGCACAGGTTTTGCATCTCTAATGACACCTTTTGGGGTTTTTTAAAGCTGTGAGATATTTTTTTTAAAACTGTCCACCTTATGAGGAGATCTTGATTTCCTCATAATTGCATTTTATTTTGTTATATATGGCTTAATATTTCCAACAATCCAGTATTTAAATTCATGTAAATTTATGTGAATCCCTTTTATATTCTGAGCTTAAGCTTAAATGTGATCCTGGACCACAAAACCATTCTTAAGTAGCATGGGTATATTTACATGGGTCAAAATTTTTCTTTTATGCCAAAAATCATTAAATTATTAAGTAAAGATCATGTTCCATGAAAATATTTTTGTAAATGTTCTACCATAACTGTGTCAAACAATTTTGATTAGTATCATGCATTGCTGAGAACTTCACATGGACAGCTTTTAAGATGATTTTCTCAATATTTAGATTTCTTGCACCCTCAGATTCCTGATTTTCAAATAGTTGTATCTCAAACAAATATTGTCCTATTCTAACAAACCATGCATCAGTGGAAAGCTTATTTATTCAGCATTTGAGTTTATGACTGCTTATGACTGCTTTTGTGGTCCAGGGTCACAAATACATTTTTCACTGTTTACTGTGTGTGCACTCCTGCTTTCATGCTACATACAGTAGCAACCATATAGAATTGGCTTTCTGTAACTCTATCTGCAATGCTTTTCATGTGGTGGTCAAAAAGGGCACATGATGCTTGCACTGAAGCCTTGATGTGAGTCATATGAAAAGCTGATGTATGAAATTGAAAACCTGCATACTATTTTCTAAATCCAGCACGGTATACAAAATATAGTGTCTACTATATTGCAGCATTCCGCAAACATGAAGAGCTTGGAAGTAAAGACTTAAATACTTAAACAATACTTTTGTGCAAGAATTTCTTGACGATTTCAGTCCGGTTAAATCAGTGTTGTTTTTGACAACCATCTTAGATTTAGTCTTAGTCTTAGTCTTTTGGATTAAAATGCTTCTTAGTTTTAGTCAAATTTTAGTCACTTCTATATGTGATAGTTTTAGTCCAATTTTAGTCGACGAAAAGTCAAAAAGGTTTTAGTCTAGTTTTAGTCAAAAAAAGGGAAAAAAGTAGTCTTTTAACAAATTAATGTAGGTCAGTAAGTATTTTGCTGTTGGGTAGTTCTGAAAATAGCAGATCTATAGTTCAACACAATGTGAGCTTCCGGATCGACTATTTTCACCAATAATTACAATAATGAAGGAATGTTTTAGAACATAAAAGACAAACAAGGATGGAATGCTAAAACGGCTTGCCATACTAGTATAGCAAAGAGTATTTAATGCTAAAACGGCTTGCCATAGCGTCAGATACTTTTTAAGTTTTAACTGGCATGCACAATAAGCGGAAATGTCATGCATTTTAAACGTCTGACGGACCACCCACTAACATTTTCGTCTATTCTCGTCTCGTCAACGAAAACTCACACACGTCTCGTCATGTTTTAGTCATCAACGAGCCATTTTTATCTCGTCATCGTCTCGTTATCGTCATGAAAAAAAGTGGCGTCAACGAAATGATTTCGTCATCGTCATCGTTGACGAAAACAACACTGAATTAAATTAAGAGTGGGGGAAAAAATCATGGCTGTAACTTTTGGTTAATTTAGGAAAAACACAATTAAGCAGAACAAACTGTAAGATGGAGTTGAAATTTTGGCAGATGTAGTAGGCCATCTGTGTACATATAATAAAATTTGCAGTTGAGGTCAAAAGTTTACATCCCCCCTTTTTAGAATCAAAATAAGAGGGATCATACAAAATGTTTGTTCTTGTTTATTAAGTATTGACCTGAATAAGATATTTCACATAAAAGATGTATACATATACTTCACAAGAGAAAAATGACCCTATTCAAAAGTTTACATCCTTTTGATTCTTAATACTGTGTTCTTACCTGAATTGTTCTGTTGTTTGTTTGTGTGTTTTTTGTTTAGTGATAGCTGATGTCCTGAACAGTTAAACTGCCCAGTGTTCTTCACAAAAATCCTTCAGGTCCCACAAATTCTTTGGTTTTACAGCATTTTTGTGTATTTTGTATTGAACCCTTTCCAACAATGTTCGCATGATTTTGAGACCGATCTTATCACACTGAGGACAACTGAGGCACTCATATGCAACTATTACAGAAGGTTCAAACACTCACTGATGCTCAAAAAACAAACAAAAAAACAATGCATTAAGAGCCAGGGGTGAAAACTTTTGAACAGAATGGAGATGTACATTTTTCTTGAATTTACCCTGATCTTCAAATTAAAAAAGTTGTCATGCCCTGGCTCTTAATGCATTGTTTTTCCTTCATCAGTGAGCGTTTGAACCTTCTGTAATAGTTGCATATGAGTCCCTCAGTTGTCCTCAGTGTGAAAAGATGGATCTCAAAATTATACAGTCATTGTTGGAAAGAGTTCAAAAACACAAAAATGCTGGAAAACCAAAGAATTTGTGGGACCTGAAGGATTTTCTGAAGAACACCGGGCAGTTTAACTGATATAAACATGCAAATTGGTAAGGTCATGTGACAACAACATAGCAACAATTTTACTTATACTAGGCCAGAATAGACTAAATACTAAAATAAATAGCCACTCAGTTGTAGTCTCTCGCTCCCTCATTCCTTGTTTCAAAGTAACTCCCAGTTGAGCAGTTTAACTTTTATAATATTTCAGAGTATCATCCCTCACTTCAGAGCATCCCTCCCTCTCTCTTTGTTCTGTGTCTCTCTCTTGATCTTCCTATCACCCCATCCTGAATCTCTTTTTAATTAGCCATGCTCTAGAGTGAAATTCTTCATCCTGGATTCACTTCCTAAGTACTGCTGGCATATTCACATCTATCAGGAGAGGCAGACAGAAGCTGCTGTCATCCGAACTCGGTACAAAAATCTTTGTGTGCGCGGATGTGAACAGACAAAGCGAGATATGAGATCATTATTGTAATGCTTTGTATTAATTAGAGATGAGTTGAAAATACTCACCATCATCCCCTGATCCAGAGCCAGCATCTACAAAGGAGAAAAACAGATGGTCAGGAACACAAGCATCATGTCCATTCAAACGGATTTAGTTCTATTTTTAAACCAATTCTAAATGCAACTTACAAACAAACGACCATGTATTTGATCATTAGATTGCACACTCATAGATACAAAAGGTGTTTGTCTACAATACTGTGACAAAATCGTCCATTCACATGATTTGGCCAATTGAGTCGCTGCTTCTGCAGATTATTTGCATTACATTAGAAATTCTATCATCATCTACCAAGCCTTGCATTGTCAAATTTGTATGGTATTTTTTTTCTTGTTTAACACAAAACGAGTTATCTTATTAAAATCTCTGTTTTAATTACCAATGCTTATTGATTTCTAGCTGACAAGTTCAGTTGCATTTTCACTTTATTAAATATAATTAGGTTGGGATTTGAACACAGGTCCTCTTTGCTAACTAAGAAAAAAAAAACAGTAGGTAAGTAGTTTAGTTATAGTGCCCTCCACTAATATTGGCACCCTTGGTAAATATGAGCAAAGGTGGCTGTGAAAATAAATCTATATTGCTTATTCTTTTGATCTTTCATTCAAAAGATTCACAAAATTCTAACCTTTCATTAAAGTAAATCAATGGAAGGTGTGGGGAAAATCTATGAAATAAATGTCTTTCTCTAGTTCATGTTGGCCACAATTATTGACACCCAATTATTGCAATGTCCTTTTCTCAAGATAACGGCTCTGAGTTTTCTCCTATAATGCCTGATGAGTTTGGAGAACACCTGACAAGAGATCAGAGACCATTCCTTCATACAGAATTTCTCCAGATCATTTAGATTCCCAGCTGCATGTTGGTGCTTCTTCTCTTCAATTCACCATAGTTCAGGTCAGGGAACTAAGATGGCAATTACTAAAACTTAATTTTGTGATCAGTGACACATTTTTGTGTTGATTTTGATGTTTGTTTTTGGATTGCTGTCCTGTTGGAAGATTCAAACATGGCGCATTATAAAATTTCTAACAGAGGCAGTCAGGCTTTGATTTTTTTATCTGCTAGTATCTGATACAATCCATTATGCCATGTTTCTAAACAAGATGTCCAGGACCTCCTTAAGAAATAAAAAATAAAGATCCAGCAGTATTTTTAACTGTGGGCATGGGGAACTTTTTATCCCTGTTTGCACCAAACCCATCTGGCTCTTTTTTTAAGTTTCATCTCACCATAGTAGCAAGTCCCATTTGAAGTTTAAATCCTGTCTAACAACTGAACATGCTTGTTTTTGTATGAACGAGGATAATTCTTCTTGAAACCCTCCTGAACAACATGTGCTGATGTAGGGGCTGTTTGATAACATTTTTTAGGCTTTCTGACCCTAAGACTCAACTAATCTTTGCAATTCTTCTGCTGTGATTCTCGGAGATCCTGTTCCAGGCAGATTTGTAGCATCTTTAGATGATTGGAACTTCTTAATTATTGGTCTGGTGGTGGAAATGGGAATTTTCAATGCCTTCAATGTCTACTTTCGATTATGTGAAGCTTAACAATCTTGTTCCACACATCAAAACTATATTCTTTAGGTTTACTCCTTGTGATGAATGATTAAGAGAATTTGGCCATTGTTTTCCTAATATTTACAATCCTATTGAACAGGAAGTCACGGCTAGATGATTTCATGCTCCTAGTCACCCTGGTGTGCTAAAAAATGCAAATATAAATGGGAATATACTTCAAAGATACTTTAATCATAAGAATTTCTAGGGGTGCCAATAATTGTGGACAACATGCATTAGAGAAAAACATTTATTTCATAATGAGATTTTCTCTCCACTTTTGAACGAAAGATGAAAGATCAAAAAGATAAACAATGCAGATTTATTTTCACAGCCACCTTTGCTCATATTTACCAAGGATGCCAATATTAGTGGAGGGAACTGTAAGTGATAATCATTTAATGCTAAAAATGAAAATTCTTTTCACAAAGTGAACACAACCATAATCCATATGACAGTTAAGGTATCAATTTCATATAGAGTGAAATGATAGGGGTGTGTAAAAAAAACTGTCACTTTGTAGGTCAGACGGTCACTTCCTGTAACTGGATAGTTCTTGGACAGAAGAATCTTCAGATGTCACACAGTTGTGCAATGCTTAGATTACACATGCATATGCACATGTAATACCATTTTCTACCATTTTATGAAACTTTACAGGTTTTTGCAACATCTGTATCTTGCACAGAGCAGAGGAGAACAACAGAAGCAATATCACAGACATCATGCGAAATGAAAGTCAGCGTGGCACAGTGCACTTCTCTCTTAGCCCTATTTATACGAGGCATTTATAGAGCACAAACGTACACCAGAGGCTTCTAATTCTAGAACATTCCTGGGACTTAAACAGAGCTTTTATGAACCCAGTGGATTTATTCTGTAGAACTGAGAACTAGTGGGCGAAAGAAAAAAACATCTATAGAGGGAAATGTATACATTAGAGTGCAAGGGGAGGGTGGAAAAGAGCTTGGCTGTCACCTCATTTTCCATTTTTATCACTTATAAATCTGCCCTCCGGCTGCATCTGTACCTCTCAAAATATAAATAATGGAGTTCTCGTGGTTTCATTTGAGGGGAAAACAAAAGTAGCCCTAGATAACCCCACTTTCTCTCTCGCAAGTTCAAGGGCACAGCCGCTATGACTAGACTGTACCATGCTCTCTCGCTCTCAGTCTTTCTCGCCATCCGCCCCTGGGCTCGACGGCAGCTTTGGGAAAATCTGACATTCATCAATTTGTTATGATGGAGAGGAGCAGCTTATAGCTCTGTGCCCTCCCATCAATCACCCCACCAATTATTCCCCGCCCAGAACAAATATAAATCTTCGTTTGAGATGGCCACAGGAAGGCGAGGCCTTAATGTGTTATTCCTTTAATTCAGAACTGTGCCTCTCCTGCGTCTCTGCAAAAGTACTTTACTTAATAAGCTTTTTCGCCTTGTTTTTCTGTAAAAGTATCTCAACCCTACTAACTAAGGGATAATGTACAGCTAGCCAGCTATTATCGCAAAATAATAAATTTTAAAAACAGAACTTATTCTATTAATAAAATGTACGGATTTTCTAAAACGTAATAGATTTTGAAAAGGTGGGCACAATTTAATTTAATTAATAGAATTAAACCATAAATAGCAGAGGAAAGTCAACATACATGAATGGAGCCACTACAGCCTACTTTTAGGACAATGATCTGCTAAAGTTCAAACTAAGCACCAGAATGGGGAATAAAGATAATTTAAGTGACTTTTTTACTTTTTTTTTTTTTTTTGATCCAATATGTGACTCAGATGGTTTTATTTCATAACAGTGCAAACAGCACAAACCACATGGAATCTGGGGTCTCATTTATAAAGTGTGCACATGCAGAGGTTTGATCTTAGACACTTAAATTGCCTCTGACGTGGAAAAAGTGCTTTGCATCACATTAGGGTCTGAGCAGACTTACACACTTTTTCTTGTCACAGTACTGCAGGCTTGAAATGTAAGCTGTTTTTGCAGCTCGCTGTTCTAAATTAAAGGATTTGGACAATGACCGGTGATCTTTTATCTGTTAATGACATTATTTAGGAGTAATTTACAAGGCTGAGAACTGAAACCATTCAGTTGCGCACCAGTTCAAGATCATTTGCGATTCATAGATTTCACATCTGAAAGAGAGGCGTACATTCATTCTATGAATCACACGTACGTATATTTGAGAGATGATCATACACTCTTAAAAATAAAGGTGCTTTAAACAGTTCTTCACAGCAATGCCAGAGAAGAAGCATTTTTGGTGCCACGAAGAATCATTCAGTCAAAGGTTATTTAAAGAACCATCTCTTTCTTACCATTTTATAAGCTAAAGAACCTTCTTTCGTCACAAAGAACCTTTTGTGAAACAAAGTTTCTTTAGATGTTAAAGGTCCTTTCTGGAACCATTTAGACAAAAAAGGTTCGAAAAACCTTTTTTTTCAAATTTTGGTTTCTGCGCAACATTTTTATAATTAAGGCCCCTGCTCTTTTAAGCCACTTTCATATGTGGTCCTAAATCCGATTCAGGTCAGATGTTTTGCAAAGGGACCACAGTCTGAACAGTCCACAGTCTGAACAGTCAAAACGCAATTCACACTGCTTTTACATCACTCTAGACCAACACTCGCCATTATTCTGCACTGACAGGAGATAACTAGAGCGGTAGTACTTTGATCACTCTGTGTATAGGACAAACAGTTGTGGAAGGAGTCAGTGAAGAGAGAGACGGTGTTGTGGGTGTATTACAGTGACAGCTCTATACAAGCTAAATGTAAGGGGTCGGAGCCGTAAATGTCAAAACTTTGCACTCTTTCTCCTCATCTTCGACCTCCTTATCGAAGGACCTACTCATGAATATGCTGGCTTTCACGGCACATCATCTTATAATAAACATGTAAATGTTTACTTAAGTAGCCTCTGTGTTTCCTTCAATATGACAGTGCAATTATGCCATCTTGTTATCGATTTTCATGCACAGCTACTTTCAGGGTTTACAGAGCATAGTCCAAAAAGAGAAAATATCCAGTGAGTGGCAGTTTTATGGGCACAAATGCCTTGTTGATGCCAGTTTTCAGAAGAGAATGGTTCAAGCTGATAGAAAGGCCACAGTAACTCCAAGGTATGCAGAAAAGCATCTCTTTCTTACCTTTTTATAATCTGAAGAACCTTCTTTCGCCACAAAGAACCTTTTGTGAACCAAAAAGGTTCTTCAGATGTTCAAGGTTCTTTATGGAACCATTTAGGTTCAAAATTCTTCTATGGCTCATGAAGCACCTTAGATATTTTACTGTAACTCTGAGGTATGCAGTAAAGCACCTCTGAACTAAAAAAAAGTCTAAAAATGAAAACTTTGAAGCAGATGAGCTACAGCGGGATAGACCACTCCTTTCAACAATGAACAGGAAATTGAGGCCACAATGTGCACATGCAGGCTCAACAAAATGGGACAATAGAAGATTGGGAAAAGGTTGAGGAGGCTTGATTTCTATACACTCTTAAAAATAAAGGTGCTTTAAAAGGATCTTCAAACTATGCCATCGAAGAACCATTTTTGGTTCCACAAAGAACTGTTCAGTCAAAGGTTCTTATAAGAACCATCTCTTTCTTACCTTTTTATAATCTAAAGAACCTTCTTTCGCCACAAAGAACCTTTTGTAAACCAGAAAGGTTCTTCAGATGTTCAAGGTTCTTTATAGAACCATTTAGACAAAAAAGGTTCTTGTCATGACTCTGGGCTGCAGCTTTTCCCTTCTCCACACGATGTCACTGTTTCACTTCCTCCCGCACTTTCACTCCCCTGATTGTGTACACCTGTCTTGATTATGTCACATGTTTCTCCCACAGCTGTTCACTATTACCACAGGCTTTATAATCTTCATTCTCCCACCACTCTTATGAGTCTGCATTGTTTCTTGTCTCTGTTTCCTGTTGGTTTGTATTTGTGATCCTTGAACTCTTGCTCCAGTCTTGCTCTTGTTTATCGTGTCGTGTTGTGCCGTGTTGGCCTTTTGTTTGTTTATTTTGTTATTTGTCTCATTAAAAACTACTTTCCCGCATCTGGACCCAGACCTCCCTTACTCCAACGTGACAGAATGCAGACTCCAAAGATGGGTCCAGCGGGGAGGATTTTTTTCGGGGAGGCGAAGCTTCCCCGTTTGGCGGCGGCGGCGGACGCGCGTTTGGGGGCGGCGACCACCCGCTCTGTTCCCGACACGGCGGGAATGTCCTTTGAGGCGGCGTCGGCTACTCGCTTCGAGTTCATCTACGCCTGCCTGGCTGAGATGGACGCTCGTAGGGCCGAGACTGCACGGATGCGTCCCTGCTTTGCGGTGGGGGCGGAGAGGCTCTTCTGCGGGGAGACGGCCGTGTCCGTTGTCTCCGTTCCTGACGCGCAGGTGACCACGCCCTCTGTTCCTGACGCGGCGGTGACCACGCCCTCTGTTCCTGACGCGGCGGTGACCGCGCTTTCTGTTCCGGACGCGGCGGTGACCGCTCTCTCTGTTCCGGACGCGGCGGTGACCGCGCTCTCTGTTCCGGACGCGGCGGTGACCGCTCTCTCTGTTCCGGACGCGGCGGTGACCGCTCTCTCTGTTCCGGACGCGGCGGTGACCGCGCTCTCTGTTCCTGACGCGGCGGTGACCACGGATGCGGCGGTGACCGCGCTCTCTGTTCCGGACGCGGCGGTGACCGCACTCTCTGTTCCGGACGCGGCGGTGGCCGCTCTCTCTGTTCCCGACGCGGCCGTGACCGCTCTCTCTGTTCCCGACGCGGCCGTGACCGCTCTCTCTGTTCCCGACGCGGCCGTGACCGCTCTCTCTGTTCCCGACGCGGCCGTGACCGCTATCTCCGTTCCTGACGCGGCCGTGATCGCTCTCTCTGTTCCTGACGCGGCCGTGACCGCTCTCTCTGTTCCGGACGCGGCGGCGACCGCTATCTCCGTTCCTGACGTGGCAGTGACCGCCCACTCTGTGCCCGAGGCGGCGGCGACCGCTATCTCTGTTCCGGATGCAGCAGCGACCGCTATCTCCGTTCCTGACGTGGCAGTGACCGCCCACTCTGTGCCCGAGGCGGCGGCGACCGCTATCTCTGTTCCTGACGCGGCCGTGACCGCTCTCTCTGTTCCGGATGCGGCGGCGACCGCTATCTCCGTTCCTGACGCGGCCGTGGCCGCTCTCTCTGTTCCCGACGCGACCGTGACCGCTCTCTCTGTTCCGGATGCGGCGGCGACCGCTATCTCTGTTCCTGACGTGGCAGTGACCGCCCACTCTGTGCCCGAGGCGGCGGCGACCGCTATCTCTGTTCCTGATGTGGCAGTGACCGCCCACTCTGTGCCCGAGGCGGCGGCGACCGCTATCTCTGTTCCTGACGCGGCCGTGACCACTCTCTCTGTTCCGGACGCGGCGGCGCTGCACGGGCCTGGCCCGCCATCCCTCCCCCTGATGCACCTTCCACCGTTCCTCCTCCCTCCAAATTTTTTTTTTTAGAAACGTCTGGAAGCCGTTCCCTAGAGGGAGGGTAATGTCATGACTCTGGGCTGCAGCTTTTCCCTTCTCCACACGATGTCACTGTTTCACTTCCTCCCGCACTTTCACTCCCCTGATTGTGTACACCTGTCTTGATTATGTCACATGTTTCTCCCACAGCTGTTCACTATTACCACAGGCTTTATAATCTTCATTCTCCCACCACTCTTATGAGTCTGCATTGTTTCTTGTCTCTGTTTCCTGTTGGTTTGTATTTGTGATCCTTGAACTCTTGCTCCAGTCTTGCTCTTGTTTATCGTGTCGTGTTGTGCCGTGTTGGCCTTTTGTTTGTTTATTTTGTTATTTGTCTCATTAAAAACTACTTTCCCGCATCTGGACCCAGACCTCCCTTACTCCAACGTGACAGTTCTTCTATGGCATCATGAAGCACATTTATTTTTAAGAGTGTACTTACTGTACTTTTACTGCATTGAAAAAATGGAAAATCATACTCAGTTAAATTATTTTGCTTTGTAGCAAAATCAACACATTCTTTCTCCCAACTCATCACATATTGATGCTTGGTCAAGGACCCCTTGGTGTCACTTATTTACATTTTTCGACGTGCAGAGTCCTCCGTTGCTTTTAATAAGAAACCTTTGGCATCAATATTCTGACGCGAAAGGCATTGGGAATTTTTATCGTCATGAATAAATTGCATATTGGGCCAAAATTTTGCCATTATTATATGTTGGGGTGTGTTTTTTTCGATGTAAACAGTAAACACATTTGAATTTACATTACTATTAATAAAAAATGTCATGGCTCTTCCAAGCTTTAAAATGGCAGTGATTGGGAGTCGAGTTTTTGAAGCACAAAAAAGTGCGTCCATCCATCATAAAACGTACTCCACACATTCACGAGAGAGTGGCATCCCAGTGGATGACATAGGACACAGGCGTAGTGTAAGCTCCACTGAGAATATGCTAGCGGAAGCTAGAGATTACGGTTTATAAAGTTTTAAATATGAATATTTTGCATCAATTCGCTACAGAAGGCTGGGCTGTGTGAAATACTTTTTTTTTTTTTTCAGGCCTTTGTTAAATATAACTCTGATTGTATTAATCTGAAAAAAGAAAGAGATACACATCTAAGATGGCTTGAGGGTGAGTAAATCATGGGGTAATTTTCATTTTTGGGTGAACTATATTTTTAACCTAATTTATTTGCTTTTAAATAAAGCAAATGTCTTAAATGCCCAATCTAATAGAATAAATAATGTATAGTGAATATGAGCCAATCAAGCATGTTCCAACAGCATTTTTGTACTGAAATTGTAGTTCCCAGCATGCTTTAGATGGAACTTATGAGGAGAGAGTAAAATGTTCAAACTGAGTACTATTCATTTAAGAATGATGATAAAATGGAAAGACATAATAGTGTTTAATGTTCAATTATGTTGGGATTTAGAATTAGTGCAATGTTGTAATTCAGTGATGTGACACAAAATATATGAACCTGAATAAATGAATACTGCAGAGAAGCGTATAAAATCATTCTGAGATTGTTTTGCTTAATTGGGTCACTTAAAAATAACTTCATTGCATGAAGTTACACAAACAAATGATGTTTGTGCATCTTCAATGATTCATAAGCAACTAATATACATGATTAAAGCGTGTAAATTCATTTAAAAACAAGACAAAGTGAAAGAACAGATTAAGCCAATAATATTTTGCAGTGTCCTCTTCCTCAACCTTTCAGTTTCTCACTTTCTCTTGTTCTCTTTCCTAAACTTCTGTGTCCCCTGCTGGGTCACAGGTAACACAAATAGTCTGAGCTATGCAGATGAGGCTGAGGTCGTTCATATTCATGAGGCCGTGGTTTTAATGAGGGACTCAATTACAGGTTCACATTACTCTGAACCTGTGACACTTCGGCAGTCTGAAATAGAAAGAGAGAGACAGACGCTGCATGTATTCAGCATCTCATTTCTTCATCTTCAATCTGCGTTTTCATTCTCCAGATCATTCCCTGTTCCCTTTGCTGATCAGACCAATCCCCGCTGCAGTCATGATCTTCCATAATTAGCCAAATTATTTGTCTGGGTCTGTCCTTCTGGTATTACATCAGACTGTCTCTCTCTCCGCCCGTCTCTCTCTCAAACGGCTCTGTGGGGAGCGTCTAGATGTTCTGATGGATTATCCTAATGATGACTTTTCCGATTCCATCTTCCTCCAGCGTTGCCCCTTCCCCGGCACACACACACATTTACACAGAGGGGCTGATTTATAACTACATCCCCCTATCTTTCTCTTCTTTACAAGCAATGGGTAATCAATTTGAGAACAGTGTGACCTGTGTTTATTCTGTCTCCAAACACACACTCACATTTGTGTACCCCCATATAGCACACACAATGATTTGTGGTCTGTGAGGAAATGTAGCCCACTTTACTTGACACTGATTACTGCCTTTGCCTCTGAACAACCTCACATCTGTGCATCACATACAAACACACAGATTTTTCTACCATTGAGGGGACTCTGTATTTCACATTGTACTGTTTTTTGTTAGATTTGTTTGAAAAACAATTATCTAACATAATTTACCTACACTGTTACTCATAAAAAAAAACTATTTGAAAATCTGCAATCTGAAGGTGCAAAAAAAGCCTTTAAAGTTGTCCAAATGAAGATATTAGCAAGGCATATTACTAATCAAAATTAAGTTTTGATATATTTATGGTAGGAAATGTAAAAAATATCTTAATGGAACAAGATCTTTACTTAATATCCTAATGATTTTTGGCATAAAAGAAACATCATTTTGACCCATGCAATGTATGCATTAGCTATTGCTACAAATATATCTGGACTACTTATGACTGATTTTGTAGTCCAGGGTCACATTTAATGTATTTAAAAAGGAAATTCGGGCCTGTTGCAAACCTACCCAAAATCTATATCTACTTATTGTAGAAAATAGCTATTTTTAATTGTAGCATTTAACTGTGTGCCACATTTTGCATTATTTTTCCCCATTACAAAAACTTTAATGTTCTTTAAAACTTTGAGACACAAAACAACATTATTTGGACTCTACAGCCTGGCAGGAAATTAAATGATCTTATTTTATATTTTCAGTTTATACGCAAATTGTACTGTTGACCTATTTAACCCTATTACCCAATGTATTGAAAGAAAAAACGATCAGACAGATGTTTTTTTTTTTTTTTTTATAGAATTCAAGGGAAATATACACTAATGTTCAAAAGTCTGAGGTTGAAAAGATTAAAAAAATAATTTTTAAATGAATCTCATGCTCAACAAACCTGCATTAATTCAATCAAAATATAGCAAAAACAGTAATGCTTTTCTATTTTAATATATGTGACCCTGGACCACAAAACCAGTCTTAAGTAGCACGGGTATATTTGTAGCAATAGTCAAAAATACATTGTATGGGTCAAAATTATTCATTTTACTTTTATGCCAAAAATCATTAGGAAATTAAGTAAAGATCATGTTCCATAAAGATATTTTGTAAATTTTGTAAATATTTCAAAATTAAATTTTTGATTAGTAATATGCATTGTTAAGAACTGGACAACTTTAAAAGCAATTTTCTCAATATTTTGAGAATATTTTGAGCACCCTCAAATTCCAGATATTTTAAATATTATCCTATCATAACAAACCATACATCAAAAAAAGCTTATTTATTCAAAATTGACTCTTTTGTGGTCCAGGGTCACATACAGTATATTAAAATGATTGTTTTTTAAATTTATGTGATGACAAAGCTGAAATGTCTAGCAACCATGCTCATATACTGATTTTGTGCTTAAAAACATTTATTATTATTATCAATGTGGAAAAACATGTTGGTTAATGTTTTCCTAAATTTTTTTTCAGGATTTTTTGATGAATATAAAGTTTAAAAGGACCCTGTTTAATTTTTAAAAAAATTGTAACATTATACATATCTTTTTGATAAATTTAAAGCATTCTTGCTGAATAAAGGAACATTTTATTTTATAAATGACTGACATCAAACTAAAATTAGTCTTATATTTATAATATATAATACATAATATATATAACATAATTAATTTATATAATTTATATTTATATTGAAATATATATTTTCTATAACCTACAATTACACTTGAATGTAAGCCTTGTTACGCATATTAAGATATTTATTAATATATATTTATATTTGTTCTGAATTAAATTAGACTTCTTCCTCATTTAGTAAATTTGACAAAAAGTGGGCTAATCTAGAGACAGAGGACAAAAAGAGGACATAGAAACTGGACCAAAATACTTTGTGTGTGTGTGAGTGTGTGTGTGTGTCCTCACAGGAAGTCACCTCTAATGAGTCGAAGTGTGCCTTTGTGCATGTGTGTGAGAAAAACAGAAAGAGGTGGAACAAAGTCATTTGCCATTATAGCAGTACACAAGCCTGACTGTGATTCCCCTGAGCTTTTCTGAATACTCTTCCTAAAGCTGTGTCTCTACACCTCAGATAATTGATCTGATAATGAAGAAAAGGCAAAAGAAAGAGAGTGAAATGAGAGAGAAAAACAACGGAGGAAGGAGGGAAAACAAACAAGAATCGTTTCTGGTATTAAATGTTATTTACGGATTCAATTTCAGCGAACATTAGAGTATCAGTATCTTCACCGGTGACTGCTGTCAGTGCTGTGCTCTGTTTCTCTTTCTCCCTAATATTGTACCAGCAGGTGAGATAGGCTGGAATTGGCTTCCATCGCAAGTGTCACACTGTCACAACGTCAATCAAACCAGCATCTAAACTGTCTCCCAGAGCAAAACTGTAAGCTACATAAAATGTCTTTGGAATGAAATCTACAAGTTTTATGTTTTCCAATAATAAACTGAGCTTTCATTTAAATCCTTAAAACTGTTTCTCACCACAAACGTGTTTCTGCTGTACTGTATATCACAGAAATGATCATTTCAGAAACTGTGCTCAGATTTGACAAAATGCCACAATCAAAACACAAGGAGCTTATGATCTCAAACATTTATCTTTGAAGACCAATTCATCTAAACAACTGACATTCATTTTATTGCTCTATACACTACTGTATTATATAAGTTGATACTTAAATGAAACATAATAGACATCACACTACATCTCACAGTTTTGTTTTAAGATTATTATATATCCCAGTTTCAGAAGTGTCATTATCACCATTAACATTCAGAGCCAACTGTGTCGTTCTGTATTTCACCCGACACCAGGTGCATTCGTCACTCTCAGAGTCATTAGGAGTTAGTGAATGATCGTTACTTTAGCTCATAATCACTGTTATTTCCTCCGCGCCGTGGCCACAAGTCAGCACATTTAGATTGAACCCTGCTGGATGTTTCACTGTGGAATGTTGCACCTCTGAGCATCAAGAGCACGTGGACATATCACTGTTCTCTGCTAATGGGAGTTTGCAGTTAAATTTATCTATGAGTTTGTTGCCTATTATTGGCAAAACTCTAACGCCTATGTGCGAACATTCTGATTCTAATCCATTTTGTCTTTCTTTTGTTTTGTTTAGTTTAAGGGAATATTGTTTATTTATTGTATTTTATGTTTATTTATTATTGTTTTTGTTATTATGTTGTTGTTGGTTTTTTTTGGTAGCACTTTATTTTACAGCCCTGTTCCTCATGTACATATTATGTACTTATTATAGTAATTACAATAACTAGGTAATAACTAGGTACTACCCCTGAACCTACCTCCATGTAGTTACCTTATATTACTTTCTTGGGTACGTACACTGAAAGTACACTGTAAGCAGAGCTGGGTAGTAACTAGGGCTGTGCAATTAATCGAAATTCAGTTTTGATTTCAGCTTTAAATGATTATGAAAATACAATAATCGAGATAAAACGATTATTGCTTCCCTTTTGTGCGCTTTTGCTCCTCTATAAAAGCCCACACATCAGCACGAAAGAGAATTTGCGCTGTTCTGTGTATTCGTTCAGCTTAAGTAAAGTGAACAATCTTAAGATGTGTACCTAAACGGTAAAACACATGCAAATATATGTCACGAGACTCACGAACCCTAGTTTGGAAAACCTTGATGTAATATAATGTTTAGTGCACTTCACATTGTTAATTACAATGAATGGAACATATTTTCTTACTCTTTGCATTTTTTTTTACATCATTATGGTACAAGATAATTCTATTTAAATCAATGTGATAAATGAGTTAAGTCAAAAGTATTCTAAAAGTAATCTGATTATATTACCTAAAATGTGTAATGTAACGGATTACGATACTGACTACAATTTTTGTCATGTAATATGGAATCAGTAACAGATTACAATTTTTAAGTAATCTAACTAGCCTTGACTGTACGTTTTTTTTTTTTTTTTTATTGCAAATAATTCATTTTTATGATGTGGAATCTCTTCTACATTTACATAGATTATTTTTTTTTAACATTTCAAATTAGCTAATGTAGTACAAAAAAATACATTTTTTACGAATAACCTTTATCCTAGATTAATAAATGTTGTTACAATTTTGTTTTTCAATTATTTATGTTTATGACTAATGTTAACAAATCGTACCTTATTGTAGTGTTACCAAATCTTTAGATAAATAACCAAAATCTTAATATTTTTTGTTTGTTGTCCAGGCAAACTATCTAAACATCATTATAACAACAGATGTATTTTAGAATTAACTTTGTTAGTACTTCAACAATTTACTAATGTTAACAAATTATATCTTATTGTAGGCAGTGTTGGGGAAAGTTACTTTTAAATGTAATGGATTACAATATTGCGTTACTCCATAAAAAGTAATTAAATACAGTACTTAGTTTGATTTTATGGAAAGTAATGCATTGCATATGCATTACTTTTTGTCACCTGGGCTGGGCTTGCTTGTTTTTAATTTTTAAAAGTAATGCGTTACTTCACTAGTTACTTGAAAAAAGTAATCTGATTATGGAACTCACATTACTTGTAACATGTTACCCCCAACACTGATTGTAGTATTACCAAATCATTAGAAAATAAACAAATTCATAATCTTTGTTTTGTTTAAACATCTTTAAAACAAGACCAATTTATTTGAAAAGCAACACTACCATAAATACATGTTTTCAAAGTGTATATTATAAATTACGTTTATTTTTTCTTACAATTTATATATTTTTTCTTTCTTGGTCAAAATGTACTGCAGATATTAATTAATTTCAGTTAGATTAATGCTTTTAAACAAGAAAAAAAAACGTGGTAAAAAGAAAGTAAGGATGTTTAAACATTGTATTGTTTTCTATACTGAATTGCAAGACAAACTTTTGTGTTCTGGTTTGTGCAATATAGGCCCAGTTTTAAGCAGAGATTTGAGATCAATATGAACATTAACTTAGATTAATCAGGGCTGCTAAAGTGTTGTTCTTTGTTGTGATAAAGATTTTAATGATTTCAGTACAACAAGCACTGTGGAGACGTTCAGCGGCACACACACACAGGAAAGACAGTCACCTCTACGACACAGGGACGTACCGACAGGACAGGCGCCCTCTGACACCACCAGCACCTCAGTCTGCAATTTACAGGCGTCTTTGCGTAGGAGACAGTGGTTCTCATAGCTCTCGCCGTTAGATCCGCACACTGGAGCATAGTCACTGCTGCACTGTAAAGAGAGAAAGAGGCACAGGTGTCACAGATGCATGTTTCTGTAGTAAATGTTTAATGGTCGGATCAGATGAGAACAAACTTTAATTACATCTGCATTCTGAAACACAAGACACCTGTTTGGGTGTACCTACACGCAGGTAGTGAAGAGTGAAAGAATGGCTGCTCTTACACCCGACCGTGACCTTACAGCACACACACACGCAGAAGACCGCTGGTGTCATTATGGCCAGCTGTGGTGTGGTGTCTGGAGGAAGCAGGTCACCCAGAGGCAAGAACACAGAAGGTGAACCCGTTTCACTCGTATATCAACACCACAGAAGCAGATAGAGGTTATTTACATCAGCCATTAAACAAGAGGTCATCCATCTATCTGAATACACACACGCACACACAACTGACACACAGCAAACACACTGTAAAATCAGTGGAAACACAACACGCACACCAAACACAGAACTGCTGACTAACGGCCTGAGGCTAAAAAAGAGCAAAAGTGAGAAGGACAAAACAGAGACACAGGAGAGGGAGGGTGACTCTTTGAAAGTTTGAAATCTCTAGTGTGATTTATAAATCACAGGCAGCCAGCCATAAATATCGGAGAAGGTGATTTAATGAATCAGAACACAGTGAGTCTGTCTGAAATGTCCACTGATACATACTTTGCAGTGATGCTGCATATGTGGCTGAAATGTTGAGACAAAGGAAATCTTTTCCTTGTTAATTCATTAAGGTAAATTCATGTTGAATTTCATGTATACACCAGTTAATTACATATAAAACAGCATTTTTCTTGAACTATCATCATGCTATATTTTTTAATATTTATATGAAATTTTTTTTTTTGCTATATATACATGCCCTAGTAAAAAAGTAATAGATTTAAAATGCATTTATTTTATTCTAAGTACAGTTTAAGTCAATTCAATTTCCAGCTTACACTAGTTTTTGTCACATAACATTCTCCATATGTATGATTTTTCTGATGTAGTAAACTTGCTCTGTAGCCCACCTGGTACAGCAATTGCTCTTGCGAGTATGAGTCTCATGAAACACAATTAGCGATAAAAGAGCTCAAAGACTTGTAGAAGCAAACTAAAATGGTATGGTTTCTTAAGCAAATGTATTATTTCTAACGTTTGCTTTTGTTAAAACTATTGGTTAAGTTTACAGTAGGTGGTAAGTTATCTTTTCAATGCAACAGAACATTAACCTCAATCGAAACTTGATATGTTCAACAACCAACATAGTAAAAGGTTGCTACATTCATGTTTATTTGTTTTGGATAAAACTGAACACAATTTTTACTGCACTCATTGCGCAATTGATTTTTAGAGTGTCGCAAATATGCAACAAACAATGTAATATAATTTTGCAAAAATAATTTTTCCAATGAGCCTGAGTTGACAAAGTTCTATCAAGCTTTGCACTTCCATTTTTTTTGCATTGTTTCAAAAATAACACAGAAACTACTATAACACATAGAAAACATATTTTGTGTAGCTTCTATTTACAACTACCAACTTCAGCTACACTATTATTATTAATATTCTCTTTCATTTAGGAATCTTATTCTTGTAGTCTAATTCTTAGTAAATGTGACCCTGGACCACAAAACCAGTCATAAGGTTAAATTTTACAAAACTGAGAAAGCTCAATAAATAAGCTTTTTATTGATTTATGGTTTGTTAGGATAGGACAATATTTGGCAGAGATACATATATTTGAAAATCTGGAATCTGAGGGTGCAAATAAATCAAAATACTGAGAAAATCACCTTTAAAGTTGTCCAAATTAAGTACTTAACAATGCATATTACTAATCAAAAATTACATTTTGATATGTTTACAGTAGGAATTTTACAAAAAATCTTCATGGAACATGATCTTTACTTAATTTCCTAATGATTTTTGGCATAAAAGAAAAGTCAATAATTTTGACCCATACAATGTATTTTTGGCTATTACTACAAATATACCCCAGCGACTTAAGACTGGTTTTGTGGTCCAGGGTCACAAATGACATCCTCACTAAAATGGCTCACTCAAAGATAATTTCATATTTTTTAACTTTTATTCCTTTTCACGCAAATTATGATTATGAGGCAGATTATTAATTCATAAAGACAATTGCATGCATGATACTATGTTATAAGTTTAAAACACTTTTACCAAAGTGCGTTATTTGTAAACTAATACATTTTGAGGTTTTCATCACATAACTTTCTCCATATGGTTTTTCTAATGTAGTAAACTTGCTCTGTAGCCCACCTGGTACAGCAATTTCAATTGCAAGCATGAGTCTCGTAAAACACAATTAGCAATAAAAGAGCTCAAAGACTTGTAGAAGCAAACTAAAATGCCATTGTTGCTTCAGCAAATGTGTTTTTATATCACATTTGCTTTTGTTAACACTATTGGTTACGTTTACAGGTGGTGTGTCATTTTTACATGCAACTGAGCATGGAACTGCCTTGATGTGTTCAACAACCAATGTAATAAAAGGTTGCTACTGTAGATCCACGTCTATTTGCTTTAGTTTAAACTGAATATAATTTTTGTGGTGCTTGTTGCAAAATTCAGTTTAAAGGGATAGTTCACCCACAAATAAAATGTGTTATTTTTGTTTTCTTTGTGTACAAAAATATTCTTGTAGCTTCATAAAATTACCAGTTGCATTGCTGTCTATGCAGGGTCAGAAAGCTCTCTGATTTTTATCAAAAATATCTTAATTTGTGAACGAATGAAAAATCAACAAAGCTCTTACAGGTTTGGAATGACATGAAGGTGAGTAATGACAGAATTTTAATTTTTTTGGGTGAACTATCCCTTTAAGAGTGTTCTGAAATATGCAAGAAGCAATGTCATATAATTTTGCAGCCTGAGTTGACAAAGTTCTATCAAGCTTTGCATTTTATTTATTTATTTTTTTTGTATTGTTTTAAAAATTATACAGAAACTACTATAATACATTAAAAAGCGTGTTTTGTGTATCTTTTATATACAGCTACTAATTTCATCTGACTATTATTAATATTCACTTTCATTTAGGAACTTCATTCTTGTAGTCAAATTCTTAGTGCTCGCTGAAAACGGCTCATTTAAAGATTTCATATTATTTAAGTTCATTATTATTCCCAAATTGCCAAAAGTGGTCATTTCACAATGGGGAAATCTATTTGTAAATCTAGTCAAATCAGTTCACATTCAGACTGGTTTGTGTTTATAGGTGTGCCTCTGACTTTTGTAGCCCCACAATATAACTTTTATTTTCATTTATGAAACTGCTTGAATTATTGCTGTTGTAATAACATGCTTCTAATGGAAAAACCCCATATACCTAAGTTGTGTAATTTGATACAAATGTGTGAGACAAAGGAAGTAAAACAGTACAAATTAACCAAATAAATTAGAAAGATGAAAGACATATGATCTGCAGTTGGAGGCAAATACTACATGATTTCAACAGGTGTGTCTATGTGTGTGGGTTTGTAGCAACTGGTTTAATCACTGCACTTAACACACACACACTTACTTCAAATCATACTGATTTTGTTGCCAGTTCTTTTACAAACAGGCAAGTCAGCCAGACAAATATATGGATTTTCTAAAAGAAAACACAGCTTTGCTTTCCAGCTGAGACTCAAAGCTTTATTATCTATATTAGTGAAAAAAGAGGGAGTGAAAGAGCTCCAACATGTGATGAACGATTGACGGAATGGAGAAATGAATGAAACACTGAGCAGAAAGCTTTAAAGAATTGAAAGGCTGAAATAAGGAAATGGATACTATAGCCTGTGAAGGATGAATAGGGAGGAAGGAAAGATGATATAGCTGCTGTTTCCTCATACATCTTCAGCCAGCAGCCGCTTTTTGACGAGGATATTAAAACATGTCATTAAGAGAAATTCTTTCTTCCTGTTCTTCCATTTACTGTAACTGCTCTCATCTATCTCTCATATCGTTTTTCCTGCTCTGTAGAATTGCATCCCTCACTGTGTCCTCGCACCCAGAGCTCAGCCACAACCAGACATCTTTTACCAGCCTAGTCTCAATGTTATATGTTTCATACACTGTACAAGCAGCTTCAGACCCAAAACTACAGTCATTACTACAGGAACAACAGAACTGGGCAAAAAAGGAGCAGTAACATATAATATCATATAATAGATCTGCTGCTGCTGTTGGTTATTGCTGTAGTTATAGATTATTGCTGCTGCAAGCAAGTACAGAACTTGCTACTGTCAAAGCATATAGCGATAGGATGCTATGAGCATTTAAGACATACTGCTGCTGCACAAATAGCATAAAATAACCTGTAGCAGATCTATACAGGTGGAGCTGGGGAAGGTGGAGGGTTGCGCTGCGAAATGCCCAAGTGAATGCTACCAGCCATTTAAATAGCTGAAAGCTCATTGGTTGAGTATACAACATGAACCAATCAGCTTGTGCCAAGTCATGTAACTCTGTGATATCATCACTTACGTTAACAACCTGTCAGCCTGCGTCATCTAGAGTTTCATGGCAGAACTAGGTATGTAATAGAACAGCGGTTCCCAATTCCAGTCCTCGCGACCCACCGCTCTGCACATTTTGTGTGTTTCACGCATCGCTTCCGACGTTTGTTCTATTCCAACGTTACTGCCCTTCGAAGTGGACATCACAGGATATTCCGCCATTATTCATTAGTTCGAAGCGAGCGTATGTGTTCCATTTGAAGGTCATTAAAGCATGCGAAATGTAAATTTAAAATGCATTTATTTACAGATGCACTTATGTCACACTTCTCTAGTAAGTTTCATCTGTGTGTGAAGACGCGACATGCGGTGACGTAGCGCAAATATGTGAATGAATGTTTCGAAGTATAGTAAACAGATTTCCCCCGCTTAGGGAGCAGGGAGCAATGAACACTTTGCAGGGACCATGTCAATCGGATCGCAGTTCCTGCACGGACCTCACTTCTAATGAGCTGGTTATCTGAATCAGGTGTGTTAACTAAGAGAGACATGCAAAATGTGCAGAGCGGTGGGGCGCGAGGACTGGAATTAGGAACCGCTGTAATAGAATACAATCAACCAAAAATTCAAACAGCTGTTAGTATGACAATATTTACACACAACTATCAATACTATCAATGTTGACCAATGACCAAGCAGTTCTTAATTTTGTTCAGTCTGTGGTGTAAAAAGTTCACATTAGCAATTAAAGAAAAAACAGTTAAGCAAAATATGGTCAGGTCAGAAATTTTTGGTCCCAAATTTTTATCAGTTTTACTGGTAGTTCACTGTATGAAGAATTTGTGGGTATAATATGTCACAGTTTACTTTATTTTGCTTTCCTCACCTACATAAATGAACTATAGTGTCCTGCACCCACTAGTAGAAAATATATCAAAAATGATATTTGGTGTCTGAATAATTTTTGGTTTGACTGTACATGATAACAATGAACAATATTTCTATAGCATTTGTTAAAATCATTATTTAATGTACTCTGAAATAACATGAACTAAGAACTATTTTTTATTAAATATTAAATATTAAAAAATATTAAAAAAAATAAAAAAACGTACAAATTGAAAAAAGAAAAAGTAGCTAATAACACTACAAACATTTTAGTAAATTTTTTAACAAATATGAAATATAAGAGGTTTATTGAAAGTAATTTGATCTAAAATGTTTATTTGAAGACAAAATCATCTGAAATAAAAAAAATAAAAAAGCACAAATAAAATATTGCCAGTTTCTGTGTGTGTGTGTGTGTGTACAGAAAGTGAATTGTAATATATAAAATTCTGTGATATAATGTTTATATATACAGTTTAACCTATATAACTATGTAGTAATGTCCTTTAGCGTAGTTAAAGGTTTCAAACTCAATTCCTGGAGGGCCGCAGCTCTGCAGAGTTTAGCTCCAACCAGCTCCATCTCACGCCTGCTTGGAGTTTCTAGTAATCCTGAAGACCTTGATTATCTGGATCAAGTGTGTTTAATTAGAGTTGGAGCGAAAATGTGCAGAGCTGTGGCCCTCCAGGAATTGAGTTTGAGACCAGTGGCGTAGTATAATATATGTACAATAACATATACAGTCCTAAATGCTTTAAAAATGAAAGGGAATTCAGCTCATTCAATTTTTTAAAAATCTTTAAATTTTATTAAATTTAATGGACGCAAATCAGATGATAAGATTATTAATAACCAATGAATGATAAGCTTGGCATCAGTGCCAAAGCAGCTTGACATTATGTAACCCTTAAAAACAAAAGACTCTAGAGTAATATATTATAAATACGACTGAATGAGCAACATTACACAGATGATATATTCACACTTGCACACCTGCACATCAATCCTAGACTAATGTGCCAAGTTACACAGTGCGTTCAAGTGATGTTGGAAAGATCATATTTATGAGAAAAATGACACCACAATATCATAATTATGTGTAGGAAACTCAGTAATGTCAGTGAGAAACTCAGGGCACCGGTGAGAAAACATGGTGGATACAATGGAAGCAGCGTCTGTAATTGAAATTTAATGTAAAAACATATTTTCATTTACAATAAAACTTTAAAAAGTTGCATGTACAAAATACAAAAGTATTGTACAATTGTGATAAAATAGATACATATTTAATTTACAGCATGAATTAAATTAAAACATAAAGCATTTTTTCATGGTGAACCATACCTTTAAAGAAAGTTACATTTGTTGGAGATATTAGCACATTTTGTATCACAGTGCTTCGTCAAAAAAAGAAAAAAAGTCTAAACATAATTGGCATAGAGGATTTACACTCATCTGTTTCATCTCAGGGCAATTGTTGGGAACTCAGAATGTTAAATAAAGTGCAATTTCTTTTATTACCTAAAGGGGTCACTGTATTCCCTAAATAAAAGAGCACAAAACTTGTCCTGTACCATTAAAACAGCACAGTATGAAAACCAATTCTGATATACTGTAAGTCTCATACATTAGAGATGAGTATTAGAAAATGTCACACAGACACACACAAACACACACCAGCCAAATCATACACATTAACTCACTGTATACTGAGTTGTGTTGTAAAAAGCATCATAAGAGAATGTTTGAATGAATCAGAACACAGTTGGAAAATGAGAGAAAGTGAGAAAAGAAGGAAAGGGGCTGGGCAGAAGTCTGTTAGCGTGTTGCTCTGTGTGTGTGTGTGTGTGTGTGTGTGTGTACGCCTGAATTTTAGAGGGCGGAGAGGGGAAGAAAACATCAAACACAAAAATCCCCAACCATTCGTGTGTGAAAATGTGTGTTTGTGTTGTTTGTACGGTGGCTGCCAGGCCCCAAGTGACCATATATACAAGCAGGTGATAGAAGGGTCAGTGTGTCTGAGCATCATACTTCTACACACACACATACAATAAATGCCCATTTTCTTTCTTCTGATCTAAAAAAAATAGTGTTGTCAAATGATTAATCATGATTAATCACAACCAAAATAAAAGTTTCTGTTTACATAATGTATGTGTGTGTATGTGTACAAACACATGCATCTATATATTTAAGAAAAATGTTATGTTTATATATTATATATGATGAATATAAACATATACATGTAAATATTTTCAAAATATATACTGCATGTTTGTGTATTTATTTAATATGTAAACAAAAAAGTTTATTTTGGATGCGATAAATCATTGTTTAATTGTTTGACAGTACTACTAAAAAAAATCTTTGTTAATAAATTGTCTTTAGTAAAATGCTCATTTAATTATTATTTTTTGACCATTTCATAATTCTCTCTGACCCTTGAAATTACTTATTTATAATTATACCGTATGTGACCCTGGACCACAAAACCAGTCTTAAGTAGCACAGGTATATTTGTAGCAGTAGCCAAAAATACATTGTATAGGTCAAAATTATTGATTTTTCTTTTATGCCAAAAATCATTAGGATAATAAGTAAAAAGTCAAGTCCCATGAAATTATTTAGTAAATTTCCTACCAAAAATATATCAAAACTTCATTTTTGATGAGTAATATGCATTGCTAAGAACTTAATTTGGACATCTTAAAAGCCGATTTTCTCAATATTTTGATTTTTTTGCACCCTCAGATTTGAGATTTTCAAATAGTTGTATCTCAGCAAAATATTGTCCTATCAAACCATACATCCGTGGAAAGTATAAATCCATATAAATCTCATTTTTTTAAAAATAGACCCTTATCACTGTTTTTTTGGTCCAGGGTCATGCATATTTTTATATTTATACAGTATATTATATTTTATGCTTTCCCATTTTGATTTAATACATTTTTAAATTTGATTTTCACTTTTTAATTACTCTTTTCCACATTTTCTCTGACCCTTCCTGTTTTTAATTTTTATTTATTTATTTATTTTTGCTTTTAAAGACTTCAGTGTCAATGCTCTTTATGCATCTCAATGAGTAACAATGCTTTGCTGAATATTATAATAAATCTGAATGTGTCCCATCCTTCAAAAGCCTTTGTAGTTTCACAATAATTAAATACAAAATGTATAATTTTATTTCCACTTGTTCCCAGTTTTTCACATTTTCTCTGACCCTTGAATTTTTAAAATGTATTTATTTTTTGCTTTTTAAGATTTTAATGCAAATGCTCTTGTTGCATGTGAAATGAGTAATGGTGTTTTTCCCCCAAGCTGTCATGTATCTGGTCTGTCTTCTCATCATGAACTCTTGCACACACATTCTGGACTGCAATCCCCATAAGCCACTGCACCAATCACTGCACACAGCTGCTCCTTGTTTCCCACTGAACTGATTGCTGCACACACCTGTTTCACATTTACCCACATGCATTTAAGCCACAGACACACACACTTCCTTGCGAGGTCTTATTGTTCCTATGGTCGTAATTCTAAGCGTTTATCTCTGTGTTGGATTCTCTGTGTATGACTCTGGACTGTGTACCCCGTTGACGATTCCTGCTACCTGCCATTGCGACCATTGCCTGAGTATCGAACTGTTTACTGGATTTCCTACGTTGTTCCTGTTTTCTGGTGATTATTCTGGCCTGTTGACGATTCTAAATAAATGCTGCAAATCAGGGCTGTAGTACTCGAGTCCGGTCTTGGACTCGAGTCCGGTCTCGAGACCGTTTTTTTATGGTCTCGGACTTGTCTCGGACTCGCTGGTATTCAGACTCGGACTTGTCTCGGTCTCGGCCACTGGTCTTGCCAAATATGGCTTTTGGTCTCGACCGAGTCCAGGTGTCTTTATTATGTTCCCAGTAAGCACACATTTTAAACTGTTTATAATTTTAATTTTTTCATTTCACCCGCCCGAATTTAATTAAAATATTATTTTTCGTCACGTCATCTGCCCGAACGACCCATCACTACCAATAACCAATCACAAAAACAAAAAAACAAAACAAAAAAGTAATAACCAATCACACACTAGATTATATTTGCACGGCACACTCTGCATCTGCGTGCCCTGCTAACGTTAATTTTCATTGATTCACACACACTCTAACATGACATAAGCGGTGCAATTTACACTATTGACTTCTAAGGATTTTGATAAGAAACCACAAGAAACAGGTGAATAAAGGCTGACAATCAATGTTTAATGTTCAGATGTTATTTCAAGGCATGTAAAGCATTTTGGCTGGTTTATGTGTGTGGTGTTCTATGAGAGCTGTGTGTGGAGGGACGGGAATGTTTTTCTGAATGTCTATATGTGTTTCATTTATTTGTCCACGTTGTTTTGAACTACTGTACCGCTGTGTGTTGCGATCAGGACCGTTCAAAGCATCGTCGCGATATGTTCATTGTCAAACTCCAAAATTAGACCATTTTTATTTTTTTTAAAAACGTCATTACTTCATTTGAAAAAGTTAACACATGTATTTTAGTTTGTTGTGTATATTTTTTTCATTCGATCAGATAACATTTTAAGCTGTCATATGGTCGTGTTACAACGTGCCCCTCAGATGTTACAATGTACCCCATCTATGGGGCATGTTGTCACGTTTCACTTCCTTTCTTTTGAGGTAAATAACGAAAAACGTATACACTGTAAATATGAAACAAAGCGATATATTTGTACTAGACAAATGTGAAAATAATGTGGATAAAAATTGTACTCTGAACCCCAAGTGGATTTACCCCGCTCTCCCCTACTGGTCACTTCTTTTCTACACTACTGTACATCTGCAGTGAAGCTATATTGTAATTTAGTTGCCTAAATGCTCAGTACTAGTACCGAGCATTGGTAATAGTAGTGGGTTGGTGTTTGTATATCAGTTCTAACACTGCTATTATGAGGTATCACCATATGTCATCATTCTGTTTTCTTTAGATTAATAGATTATATGATATCAAGGGGAATGTCTATACTTAAAAATCATGGGTGTTGTGACACTGTTTTTGCTTTTAGATCAACAAATAATAACCCAAAATGATTGTCTTGATGATGTCATGCATACGACTTTTTTTCCTGTCCTGGACTCGGTCTTGACTCGGACTCGAACTTTTTTGGACTCGGTCTTGTCTTGGACTCGAACCTCTTTGGACTCGGTCTTGACTTGGACTCGACTAGTCCTGGTCTTGGACTTGTCTTGGACTCGACAAAGGTGGTCTTGACTACAGCCCTACTGCAAATGGATCCGCACGTCTCAGTCTGACTCACTGTGACACAAGCATCCATAAATCCCAATTAAAAAATTAGACCCTTATCACTGGTTTTGTGGTCCAGGGTCATGTAAATTTTTATATTTATACAGTATATTATTATATTTATGCTTTCCCATTTTAATTTAATACATTTTTAAATTTGATTTTCACTTTTTAATTAATCTTTTCCATTTTCTCTGATCCTTCTTATTTATTTATTTATTGCTTTTAAACACCTCAGGCCCCGTTTACACGAAGGGAAAACGCAGATATTTCCCTGCGGTTTGGCCTCTCATTTACACGAAAACCCCATTTTTATCACAGAAAACGATTATTTCTAAAAACTCCGGCCAAAGTGGATAAATTTGAAAACACCGTTTTCACGTTGTAGTGTGGACTGTGAAAACGGAGGCTTTTGAAAACGATGACGCATATTTAGTCATGTGACGCATATTGTACCAATAGATATCTATGTTTACAGCAGTAATTGTGCCTGTGCTTTTCACTGTCACACCGCTGCTAAAGAGATTTACCTTTTACACTCTTCAAATTGCAGTCCTAAAATGATGACAGAAAATTTACTTTTGCTGTCCTGAAAAAACATGACGACAACTGCTTTTCAGATAAAATATGAATGAGCGCGAAATAGACGCGTCAGTGGAGGATGAGATATTTCCGTAAATTATCCCGCCAGAAGAATTGCGTGAAAACTTATTACGTCTGTATACTTTTTGAGGCTTTACGCATGCGCAGTAAGGCGAATTTGATGTTCCCTTCCGGGAACTCGAGCCGCGTCAGGAACGCTATGGGGAACGCCATTGGCGGGCCGCACTCTGAATCATGTCTTGCAACTAATGAACGACGGGGGTGACGTCACAGGCGCGGTGACGTCACCGACCAGGAAGTATAAAGCACGTGCGTTTGAAGCCCGCGGCAGCTTTTGTCATTCAGCGAGAGCGCTCTGTGTCTGTGTCTGTCAGAAGTCATTGCTGTTTTTCGTGCCCAGTTTGGTACACTTTTATTTGAGCAAATGACTTCTAAGCAACTTAGAAAAGCGGTGGCGGTTCAGCGCCCGCATAGACAGTGTGTTCCTCCCTGCCAACGCTTTATTGTTGGTGGGGATACACACAGTCTATGCGTGGTCTGCTTGGGAGCGGAGCACGCTCAGTCAGCCCTCGAAAAGGCTGGCTGTACGCACTGTGACCGATTGCCGGTGCGCGTGCTTCGCTCCCGGAAAGCCCTCTTCGAGGAGGGGGCTTTCACCAGCGTTCCCCGCGGGAGTGGCCCCGCTTCCGCCGAGGCGGAGCGGCAGCTGCACTCGTGGGGTTCGCAGCTCGATTTGCTGGAGGGTATGGAGACGGGTGAACCCCTATCTCCGCCCTCACTCAGCCAGTCGAGCGATCTTCTCTTGGACGCGGAAGCCCGCACTGCGGTTTCTTCCCCTCCAGAGTTGATCCCGGAGCTCTTGTTGTCTTCCTCCGAGGAGGTCGACCTTGCAGCCCCGGATGTCAGTGAGCCACAACCGCCGCCCCGTTCGCCTCACTACGAGGAGCTCTTAGAGGTGCTGACTAACGCTGTGGCCAAGCTCAACATCGCTTGGCCCGCGGAGGAAAGTCTCAGAAACCCTTATGAGCCGCAGCGAAGCGCTTTAGATGAGCGCTTCCTGCGGACACAGTCAGCACCTCCTAAGCGAAGCCTTCCCTTCTTCCCCGATCTACACAAAGAGCTTTCTAGATCGTGGGAGAAGCCGTACTCTTTCCGCCTGTTTAATCCCGCTGAGAACTATGGAAACATCGCGGGCGCGGAGGAGTGCGGATATAGGATGATGCCACGGGTTGAGCAGACGCTTGCGGGCTATCTGTCCCCCGGCTCGGCATCATCCTTGAAGGCTCTGCCCTTGCCCACTAAGCCACTAAAGGTTACATCAGGCTTAATGGGCAAGGCGTACACGGCAGCAGGTCAGGCTGGCGCTTGCCTTCACACCATGGCAGTGCTACAAGCCTATCAAGCCGACCTGCTGAAGGAGTTAAGCGAGGGTGAGGAAGTGAATGTGTCGGAGATGCAGCGTACTGCAGATCTCGCTCTCCGCGCCACCAAAGAGACCGCCCGTGCTGTGGGTCGGTCTATGGCAGCCTTGGTGGCAGCGGAGAGGCATCTCTGGCTGACCCTGTCCGAAGTCAAAGAGAAGGACAGGGTCACACTCCTGGACGCTCCCCTGCAGCCGTCCGGCCTCTTTGGTGCCTCGGTCGATACAGTTGTCGCCAGGCACCAGGAGGCCCGTAGACAGGCCGCAGCGTTCAGGACCTTCCTCCCCCGCCGTGTTTACTCCTCTGGGGCTGCTGGACGGGAGCAGCCCCAGCCGTGTACGAGCTCCTCGTACCGTGAGGCACAGAAGCAGAGCGTCGCCACCCGTACTCCTCCGGCTCAGCCTAGAGGGCGGGGGCGGCGACGCTCTAAGCCGAGGGCTCCTGACAGAAGGCCCGACCTGAGGGTCGTCCTTCAGTCAAGGAAGTCCTCGGCTAAACGGCCCTGACGGTTGTGGCTCAGGGCCGTTTAGGGCAGCCCCTTGCGAGCGGGTTTGCACCGTACCCCCAGGTGCGGGTTCCAAACCCCCTCAAGGCCCTCAGGAAAGCGGGGAGCTAGTTCAGGAGTTTCCTGCCAGCTTGCTGTTACAGGGCTCCGAGTTAGTTCCTCGAGAAAATCCAGACACCAGTCTCGAGAGGCTGGTACCCTTAGTAAACTTTCTGGCAGCGTGGAAACTACTGCCAAATGTTTCAAAGTGGGTCCTGCGTACTGTAGAGAAAGGTTATGCTATTCAGTTCGGCACCAAGCCGCCACCTTTCAGCGGGGTGTTTCCAACATTAGTAAGCCCCGAGCAGGGTCTGGTAATGGAACAAGAAGTAGATACTCTTCTGAGGAAGGAGGCCATCGAGGTGGTCCCTCCTCAAGACAGGGAATCCGGGTTCTACAGCCGTTACTTCATTGTTCCGAAGAAGGATGGGGGGCTTCGGCCCATCTTAGATCTCCGGCTGCTAAATCGCTCAGTCAGAAAACTGAAGTTCAAAATGCTCACTGTCAGGCAGGTCGTGTATCAAATCAGGTCCGAGGACTGGTTTGTCACGATAGATCTAAAAGACGCTTATTTCCACATCTCCATCCTTCTTCAGCACAGGAAGTTTCTGAGGTTCGCTTTCAGGGGCGAAGCGTACCAATACAGGGTTCTTCCGTTCGGCCTAGCTCTCTCACCCAGAACTTTTACGAAGTGTGTGGATGCTGCGCTGGCTCCACTGCGACTCCAGGGCATCCGCATACTCAATTACATAGACGACTGGCTCATCCTAGCCAGCTCAGAGCAGTTAGCGGTTCAGCATCGAGGTGTTGTTCTCGCTCACATGCAGAGTTTGGGGTTGAGACTCAACGCCAAGAAGAGCGTCCTCTCTCCACTGCAGAGGACTACTTATCTAGGCGTGGTATGGGATTCATCCACGATGCGGGCACAATTGTCACCCGCTCGGATCGAGTCCATACTTACTGCAGTAAATGCGGTCAAGCTAGGCCAGTCACTCACTGTCAAACAGTTCCAAGTGCTGTTAGGTCTTATGGCAGCCGCTTCCAACGTGATACCTTTTGGACTGCTGCATATGAGACCACTACAGTGGTGGCTCAAAACCAGGGGGTTCTCCCCGAGGGGAAACCCACTCCGCAAGATCAGTGTCACGCGGCGCTGCCTACGTGCCCTGGTCATGTGGAAGAAACCCTGGTTTCTCTCTCAGGGACCGGTCCTGGGGACGCCATGTCACCGCGTCACGCTAGCGACAGATGCGTCCCTCACCGGATGGGGAGCGGTCATGAGTGGCCGCTCAGCCCAAGGCCTGTGGAGCCCTCACCACCTCTCATGGCACATAAATCGCCTCGAGTTGTTGGCAGTGTTCCAGGCCCTGAGGAGTTTCCTACCAGACCTAAGAAACCGTCATGTCCTTGTTCGTACAGACAGCACAGCGGTAGTTTATTATATAAACCATCAAGGAGGAATCCGCTCACGCCCCTTATTCAAGCTGGCGTATCGGATCCTCCTGTGGTCTCAAGGGAAACTCCTCTCCCTGAGAGCAGTCCACATTCCTGGACATCTGAATGTAGGAGCAGACGTCCTGTCAAGGCAGGGGCTGAGGCCCGGGGAATGGATGCTTCACCCAGAGGTGGTGAAGCAGATCTGGAGAATATTTGGCCAGGCACAGGTGGACCTGTTTGCGACTCGAGAGACATCGCACTGTCCCCTCTGGTACTCTCTAGTTCCTCCAGCTCCACTGGGGCTGGATGCCATGGCACAGACGTGGCCGAGGCTGCGTCTGTACGCCTTTCCCCCGATCGCTCTGCTCCCGGGAGTTCTGGAACGGGTCCGTCGGTTTCAAGTGCGACTGCTACTAGTAGCCCCGTACTGGCCGGCACGAGTATGGTTCTCGGACCTGGTATCTCTCCTCGACGGCTCTCCATGGGAGATTCCCGTCAGGAGGGACCTCCTGTCTCAGGCTGGGGGCGCAGTCTGCCACCCCCAGCCAGGGAAGTTGAGGTTATGGGTGTGGCCCCTGAGGGGGCGCAACTCATAGGAGCGGGTTTCCCTACTAAGGTGGTTGAGACCCTTCTCCAATCCAGAGCTCCCTCTACGAGGAAACTGTATGGCCTCAAGTGGAACTTGTTCGCGAGATGGTGCCACGAGCCCCACTTAGACCCAGTCAACTGCCCGGTCGGTACAGTTCTGGAGTTCCTACAGTCTCGCCTTTCCGCAGGGCTAGCTCACTCCACCTTGAAGGTCTACGTGGTGGCCATAAGTGCCTACCACGCCCCTCTAGGTGGTCTCTCAGTGGGCAGAGAGCCCTTGGTCATACGGTTCCTCCGCGGTGCGCTCAGGCTGAGGCCTCGAGTGACACCCAGGGTTCCCGCGTGGGACCTAGCTGTGGTGCTAGAGGCTCTTAGTGAGCCCCCTTTTGAGCCGATAGAGGAGTCTACGGATCGCATACTTACAATAAAGACAGCGCTTCTGTTAGCACTTACCTCCCTCAAGAGAGTAGGCGACCTGCAGGCCTTGTCAGTGGCCCCGTCCCACTTAGAGTTTGCCCCAGGGATGGCCAAAGCCTTTTTATATCCCAGGGTCGGGTACGTCCCGAAGGTCCCCTCCCTAGCACCGCAGCCTATAACGCTACAGGCGTTCTATCCTCCTCCATACGTGGAGCCAGGTCACAGGAAGTTGAATTGCATGTGCCCAGTCAGAGCCTTAGACGCTTACGTCCACAGAGCTGCCACGTGGCGTAAAACAGAGCAACTGTTCGTCTGTTACGGCCCCCCTAAGAGGGGGAGCCCGGCTTCAAAGCCCACTATTAGTAGATGGATCATCGATGCCATAACTACTGCTTACGAGTCCTCTGATCTCCCCTCTCCGTTGGGACTCAAGGCTCACTCTACTCGGGGCATGAGTGCCTCGAGAGCTCTGACTGCAGGTGTCCCCATAGAAGACATCTGCAAAGCTGCGGGTTGGTCCTCGCCCCTAACTTTCGTTAGGTTTTATGAGCTTGACCTCAGAGCCGCTCCAGGCTCTGCTGTGCTCTCGGCCTAGTGCGCTAGGCCTGGAGAGTCAGCCACCTCCCTAGCCAGGAGAAGACTTCTCAAGGCGCATCTTTCTGCGGAAAGAAGAGAAGTGAGTTTCGCCAAACTTATGAGATCTGCAAAACTAAGAAATACTTAGCCTGTTGTCCGTGGGAAACTAGACAAAGGCTCCTACTCTCGCGTTCTGACACTACTATCAGACCGAGCTTTCAGTCCCTCTTGTCATGGCTGAAACCCCAGACAAAGGACTAAGACCCCTCGTGTGCCCGAGGGCCGAGGGGTGCCTCCTGCACTGACTGGCGAACCAGGCGGAGGTCTCTATTCTCGTGTGCCTGCCGGCCGAGAACTCTACAGCCCTCTTGTCCGCGGAATGCTAGACAATGGCTCACTTGTCCTCGTGTTCTGACGCAGTATGCTATCAGACCGAGTGTAATGCAGTCCCTCTGGTTCCGGAAACTACCCTGACCAAGGACTAAGACTCCTCGTCTGCCTTAGAACAAGGCCGAGGAGTGCCTCATGCACTGGCTGGCTACCAGGCTGAGGCCCCTACTGTCTTCCCCGTGAGCCCGAGGGCCGGGGATTGCAGTGCCCTCTTGTCCGCGGAATGCCGACAATGGCCCATCTCTCGCGTCCTGGCGTAGCGCAGGCCGAGCCTTGGATTCCTCTTGTTCTGGCTGCACCCCCAGACAAAGGATCACCCACTCCTCGTGCGCCCGAGGGCCGAGGAGCCTGGAGGTCAAGCTCACAGTCCTCGTGGGTCTACGGACCGGGGACTATATACACCATCTGTCCGCCGAGTGCTAGACAGTGGTCATTCGGTCCCTCTTGTTCTGGCTAACTCCCAGACAAAGGACTAAGACTCTGCGTGTGCCTGAGGGCCGCGGAGTACCTCTCGCTCTGGTTGGCGACCAGACAGAGGAAGACTACCATTCCTCGTGTGCCCAAGGGCCGAGGACTACAGGGCCTCTTGTCCGCGTATGCTAGACAAGTGCTCTTTACCTTTCCACCTGCTGGCACAGTCACTGCGCAGGGTTCGGAAATTATGGGGGCGTAGGTAGTCTCGTTCCCCATAGCGTTCCTGACGCGGCTCGAGTTCCCGGAAGGGAACGTCTCGGGTTACTACTGTAACCTTAGTTCCCTGAGGGAACGAGACGCCGCGTCTCGGACCATAATTCCCGCCCCTGCGGCGCTCGCTTCATGCTAGAGCTGCCGCGGGCTTCAAACGCACGTGCTTTATACTTCCTGGTCGGTGACGTCACCCGTCGTTCATTAGTTGCAAGACATGATTCAGAGTGCGGCCCGCCAATGGCGTTCCCCATAGCGTTCCTGACGCGGCGTCTCGTTCCCTCAGGGAACTAAGGTTACAGTAGTAACCCGAGACGTTTTCCTACGTTTCAATGTGGATGAGAAACTTTTGGAAAACGCTTGGAAACGCTGGTGTGGACGGAGAGCGTTTTAAAATGAAAACTCCGTTTTCAAATGTATCCGGATTAATGTAAACGTAGCCTCAGTGTCAATGCATCTGAAATGAGTAACAGTGCTTTTCTAAATATTAAAATAAATTCAAATGTGTCCCATCCTTCAACCGTCTTTGTGCTTTCCCATATTAACTTAATACAAAATTTATCATTTTATTTCCACTTTTTGTTCCCAGTTTGTCATATTTTCTCTGACCCTTGAATTTTTAAATTGATTTATTTTTTGCTTTTTAAGATTTTCTTGCAAATGCTCTTTTTGCATGTGAAATGAGTGCTTTGCTGAATATTATAATAAATCCAAATGTGTCCCATCCTTCAACAGCCTTTGTACTTTCATATTAATAATTTTAATACAAAATGGATAATTTTATTTCCACTTGTTCATTCCCAGTTTTTTCTCTGACCCTTGAATTTTTTAAATGTATTTATTTTTTGCTTTTTTTTAAATTTTAATGCAAATGCTCTTTTTGCATGTGAAATGAGTAACAGTGCTTTCCTGAATTATAAATCAATTTTTCCCCAAGCATCCTTTAACAACCTCCTTACTTTGTTTAGAAATAAAATCTCTATCCTGCTAACCTCTCCATGATTGGACAGGACAATTTTTTTGTAAAATGTAAATGTGGCCGGTCACATGCTAATTCATGTGTTTGTCTAAATCAGGGTTCCTAATTCCTGGTCCTGGAGAGTAGCTTTTTCTGTAGAGTTTAGTGCCGATCGTGGTCCAACACACCTGGCTTTTTAAGCAAACCCAAAGATATTGATTAGTTTATTCATTTACATCTAATAATAATTGGACTTGGAACTAAACTCTGCAGAAAAAGTCGCTCTCCAGGACCAAGAATTAGGAACCATGAACCATGATGATGAATTTGTGAAAATGTAATATTAGATATTTTTGCAGCTTAGTACACTTTAATTTTTAAAATATGCTTTTTCTAAGAAAAACACTTGTTTTTCAATAACAATGCATTCAACAGGAAACTGGATGTCATTCAATGTTCTGTTGAACCAGTAAATTTCCATTCTTGCCATTACTGATTTGAGCTTTGCGCATGAATTCAACTCTTGTACTGGTTCCTGTCTCAGAGCCATCATTCTATGACAGTTTCATGCACAGATGTGTAATTTAAAGTGTGTCAGTGTATGTTTTTCAGTGTGTTTCTTTTCTAAATTGGAACATGACAGACTCAAAGTCATGCCAGACCAGATATTATATAGAGGTTTGGCACTTGCACATAGCCATTTGAGCACACACTGCAAGACAGATGGCTGGAGTGCAAGGATAAATTAAAGAGAGAAAAAGCATTTTGTTTGACATTTATGCAGATTAAAGTACCCTGACAGCAACTGCACAAAGGACACAGGTGGGTATTTCAAACTCACATTCAGTGGAATTAGTACTTTTATTGAGCAAGAATGCATATAATTGATCAAACATGACTTTAAATACATTTATAATGTTATTTTGTATTTTGAAAAAATGCTGTTGTTTTCTCACAAAATTTAAATAGAACACTATTCCTAACATTTATAATAAGAAGAAATGTTTCTTGAGCACCAAATCAGCATATTCAAATGATTTCTGAGGGATCATGTGACACTGAAGACTAAAGTAATGATGCTGAAAATTTGTTTTCCATCACAGAAATAAATTACAATTTAAAACGTATTCAAATAGAAAATACTTATTATGAATTGTAAAGACATTTTACTATATTACTGTATTTTTGATCAAACAAATCCAGCCTTGGTGAACATAGAGACTTCTTTCAAAAGACTACTTTTTTTAAGGCGAGACACTGCAGGTGAATAGGGTAAAAAAAAAAAAAACTTATAGTTATCGCCTTATTTACCCAACTGAGTGATTACATTGATAATTGTAAACATTTTTTCATTACAAGTTTTCTAAAATGTTAGGTTTAAATATTCAAATGAGGCATTATTTCATGAAATATGTGCTAATTTACATACATTTCAGTATCAAAATTCTTGTTTTTTTTCTGACAAAAGTTTTTACAGAGGGAATTTTGGGTATCTCATTTTTGTACAAAAAATACTTAGAACAGACATAAAACTATATATTTTTACAAGTTTGGGGGGAATAAAATTTTGTTTAATCAAGCAAATTCTGTATGAACAAATCCCTCTGTAAAACCTTCAGAATATAGACAGGAATAAAAATGTAAAGTTTGGTGTGTGGAAGTGCCACTGAAGTGGAGATTTATGGCTTGGAAAAAACTAATTTTCAGAAAACAGCCTTTAAAGTGGTCATCGGATGCCCATTTTCCACAAGTTGATATGATTCTTTAGGGTCTTAATGAGAAGTCTATAACATACTTTGGTTAAAATTTCTCAATGGTAGTGTAAAAAACACTTTTTACCTTGTCAAAATCAGCCCTTTTTAGAGCAAGCTAGTCTGTTGCATGTTCCTTTAAATGCTAATGCGCTCTGCTTGCCCCACCCCTCTTTGCAGTGGGATGACGAACCGTAATGTTTACTTTAGTCACATTTAGCCGCGTTTAGCTGTGAAACTTGCTAACTAGCACATTATTAAGAAAGCCCATTTGCAAAGAGGCATAAAACCCTTATACTCACTTCTGCTGTGGGTGAAGCTGCATCACGAATGATTCACACGAACATAGATGCATATGTAGATCGGGATCAGCGCTTTTCTTTCAAAAACGAAAGTAACGTTAATCCTCTGCATCTTCAGCAGCTTAGATGTCGGGAGTAAATGGCAACTGCTATGTACATTATTACATCCAACAACAGAACACCTCAATCGCTCAATCGGAGACATTCTTGTCTTCCCCTGCACCACAATGGCGGTCGGAGTCGGACTGTTTCAGCTTGGTGAGGGCGGGTCTAAGGCGCTCACGTCAATCAACTATCGTGGGAGCGGCCTCAAGAAGCTGAGAATCACCTTATTTTAAAAAGGGGATTTCTTATTTTTACTATTATTACTGTTCTGATTTGTCCTCCTGTTATCTTATTATCATTATTATCAAGTATTTATACCATTATCATTATTCAAGTTGCTGATGTAGTAGTAGTAGCAGTTATCGTAGTAGTAGAAATTGTAGTAGTAGTAGTTGTGGGTGTAGTAGTTGTAGCAGTTATTGTAGAAATAGAGATTGTAGTAGTTGTAGTAGTAGACGTTGTAGTAGCTGTAGTATTAGTAGTCTCTCCTTACCACTGATTGATTTCTTTATATTTATATTTTATGTTTTATTTATATCTATGTTATTTGTTTTCATGTACTGACTTATACATGTTTATGTATGTATGTTTATTTGTATGTTTTCCAAAGTATGTACTGTGACATGTCCACCCAGTTACCTTTACATGCACACATGCACACACACAAACGCACGCATCTGTCAGTTCCTGACTGTATTGGTTTTGTTTTGCCTGTCTGTTTTTTTTTTTGTTTTGTTTAGTTTGTTTGTTTGTTTGTTTGCTTTCCCTGTTTTTGATCCCAATTCATGTACATCTTGCATATTCTAATAAAAAAAGGGGATTTTACTTTTAAAGATTAAAAAAGTAACACTGGGTGGATTTTTATCATTGTAGGGTCGTTGTGTACACAAACTGCCAACACACATTAATGTTCAAACAACATGTAAAAGTGAGTTTTGCATCCGATGACCCCTTTAAAAATATGTATTGTAATTGAAATCTATTGACACAAATAGATAAAGTGCTATAAAAGAAACACTTAAAGGAACACTCCACTTTTTTTGGAAATAGGCTCATTCTCCAACTCCCCCCGAGTTAATAAGTTGAGTTTTACCGTTTTGAAATCCATTCAGCCGTTCTCCTGTTCTGGCGATATCACTTTTAGCATAGCTTAGCATAGATCATTGAATCCTATTAGACCAATAGCATCACATTCAAAAATGACCAACGAGTTTCGCTATTTGTCCTATTTAAAACTTGACTCTTCTGTAGTTATATCGTGTACTAAGACCGGTGGAAATGCAAAGCTTCAATTTTCTAGGCTGATAAGATTAGGAACTACACTCCCATTCCGGCGTAATAGTCAAGGAAGTTTGCTGCCGTAATATGGCTGAAGCAGGAGCAGTAATACCACGCAGCACATGTGCAAATGCTAAACTAGCTGGGAACTCATTTCTGATAATACTCCGCCTGCTTCGGCCATATTACGGCAGCAAACTTCCTTGACTATTACGCCGGAATGGAAGTGTAGTTCCTAATCTTATCAGCCTAGAAACTCGCAGCTTTGCATTTCCACCGGTCTTAGTACACAATATAACTACAGAAGAGTCAAGTTTTAAATACAAAAAATATGGAAACTCGTTGGTCATTTTTGAACGTGATGCTATTGGTCTAATAGGATTCAATGATCTATGCTAAGCTATGCTAAAAGTGATATCGCCAGAACAGGAGAACGTCTGAATGGATTTCAAAACGGTAAAACTCAACTTATTAACTCGGGGGGAGTTGGAGAATGAGCCTATTTCCAAAAAAAGTCGAGTGTTCCTTTAACAGTGTCTTTTGGATGTTTTCTTTTCACTAGTCTGAAAAAACACTTTAGGAAAAAAAAAAAAAAAAAAAAAAAAAAAATCTCAAACTTGACAGGTGCCTTGACAGGTTTTTGCCTGCAGTGATTCCCCCTTAAAGGAGTAGTTGACTTCCAGGACAAAAATTTACAGATAATGTACTCACCCCCTTGTCATCCAAGATATTCATGTCTTTCTTTCTTCAGTCGTAAAGAAATGTTTTTTGAGGAAAACATTTCAGGATTTCTCTCCATATAATGGACTTCTATGGTGCCCCCGAGTTTGTACTTCCAAAATGTAGTTTAAATGCAGCTTCAAAGGGCTCTAAATGATCCCAACCGAGGAAGAAGGGTCTTATTAAGCTAAACAATCGGTTATATTCTAAAAACATTTATAATTTGTATACTTTTTAATCTCTACACAGAGTACACACAAAGCTAGACAAGACAAGCATTTGAGGTTAAAAAGTATATAAATTATTATTATTTTTTTTTTTTTTAAATAACCAATAACCGATCATTTTGCTAGATAAGACCCTTTTTCTTTGGCTGTGATTTAGAGTGATTTGAAGCTGCATTTTGTGAGTTCAAACTCTGAAGAAAGAAAGACATGAACATCTTGGATGACAAGGGGGTGAGTACATTATCTATAAATTTTTGTTCTGAAAGTGAACTACTCCTTTAGGCATCTCACACAATGAGCGTTCAATTTAAAAGGTGCCACGTCAAATTAAAAGCAGCTTAATCATTTGTTTCAATCTCCCCACCAGGTCACTCAAACAAACAGATTGCAATTCCATTTGGTGTTGCTAGCAGTCCAGAAAGAGACTGACCGCCTTCCATTTCTGTCCTTCGCTCGCTCTCTCCGAGTATGAGAGCTGGATCAATAGCGTGTCAGTAAGTGAACTTGTGCGAATCACATCCATTCATCTCTCTCGTACACACACTTCTCCCATTCCACTTTCTGTTTGGGAGTCTGGAGGCAGGGCAGGGCTCTGGGCAGCAGCGTCCAACCGCAGGAGTAGGGCATCCCCACACACGCCCTTACAGCGGCGGGTAGCATCTCTCGCTGCGCATGATACTTAACCGATAACCCTCCCCACCACAGCTAGAGGCACTCACATGGCCCCAGACTAGCGTTAGTGCCGCTCAATTGTATTAAGGGCAGAAATGAAAGCAGCGTGACCCTTCTTAAGTGCACAAGGCATCTTTGTGCCGAGCGCGGCTGGGCGATCGAGCAGATGCATCAAAGGAAATTCCCCCCCGCGCGCTGCGCGAGCAGACAGATAATGCTATTTACCTGAGTGATGCAGCTTGGCCTGCAACAAGACACAGATGCACGATGTCTGAGCGAAGCAGAGCACTCTGACCAAGCGAGAGAATGTGTGTGTGCTTTCTGTGAGAAGGCATGTGGAGGTGTATTTTAATTTGTGACAGTTTGTTTACTCTTCGTGTGGTAATGCTTTTAACAAGGTCACACATTCAACATAGTAGTGCTAATCAAACACGAGAATGTAAGTATCTGAGGAGCACTGATTCCTACCTTAAAGTCACAGATGCACGTCACCGTGTCTCCGATTCGCAGACACTCGCCGTCAAATTTGCACGTGTTTGTGTCGCAGAGAAAAAGATCAGTGTCCTGCTCTTCGAACCCTGTCATGAAACACACACAAATACAGACTATAGATTACAAACAGATATAAAATGCTACATACTAAAAGTAGTTTTGGGAACAAGAAGATTTTTTGTTCAGTTAGTATTGAAATATATAATGTTATGAAGATTTACATTTCAAATAAATTCATATTTTATAGTTTTACATAAACATATGAAGCAGCTCAATTTTTTTCAACATGAATAATAATAAGAAATGTTTCTTAAGGACCAAATCGGCATATTGCAATGACGTCTGAAGGTATATATCTGTGGTATATTAATACTTAAGTAAAAAAACTATTATTCTTTATATTTGCACAAACTGAGCAAAGTTAATTACAGCTGAAGTCAAAAGTTTACACACACCTTGCATAATCTGCAAAATGTTAATTATTTTACCAAAATAAGGGTGATCATATAAAATGCATGTTATTATTTATTTAGCACTGAGCTGAATAAGATATTTCACATAAAAGATTTGCATATGGTCCACAAAAGAAAATAATAGTTAAATATATAAAAATGACCCCGTTCAAAAGTTTACACACCCTTGATTCTTAATATTGTGTTGTTACCTGAATGATCCACTGCTGTGTTTTTTGTTTGTTCGTTTAGTGATAGTTGTTCATGAGTCCTGCCTGTTGTTCTTCAGAAAAAAATGTTTCAGGTCCCACAAATTCTTTGGTTTTTCAGCATTTTTGTTTATTTGAACCCTTTCCAACAATGACTGTATGATTTTGAGATCCATCTTTTTACACTGAGGACAACTGAGGGACTGCAACTATTGCAGAAGGTTCAAACGCTCACCGATGCTTCAGAAGAAAACACGATGCATTAAGAGCCAGGGGTGTAAACTTTTGAACGAAATGAGGATGTGTAGGCTACATATTTTCTTATTTTGCCTAAATATCATATTTTTTTCATTTAGTACTGCCCTTCAGAAGCTACAGAAGATACTTACATGTTACCCAGAAGACAAAATAGGTGAAATTCACCCTGATCTTCAAATTCAAAATAATGTGGCTCCTAATGTGTCATGTGTCCTTATGAAGCATCAGTGAGCGTTTGAGCTTTCTATAATGGTTGTTATAGAAAGTTGTCCTCAGTGTAAAAAGATGGATCTCAAAATCATACAGTCATTGTTGGAAAGGGTTCAAATAAACAAAAATGCTGAAAAAACAGAATTTGTTGGACCTGAAGGATTTTTACTATTCAGGACAAACTAGGGACTCATGAACAACTATCACTAAACAAACAGCTGTGGATCATTCAGGTAACAGCACAGTATAAAAAATAAACATATTTAAGCATTTGAACGTCACTGAGTAATTTTTATAAATGTAACTATTATTTTCTCTTGTGTGTATATATATATATCAAATGTTAATTTTGTTATTCATTTGTATTAATCTCAACATTTCACATGTTTAATTCTATCTTTTTAATAAGTAATTTTCCAGACAAATTCAGGCCTGGTTATAATTTGACCATGGCAGTGAAATCAGATCACAGGATCTTGTTTAGCGGCCAAGTTGGCGTGTAATGTCTCAAAAATGGAACTGAATGTTTTATAATTGGTTCATATCAGTTCAACATCTCCAGTCTTTTCCCTAAGTGCACCAGCGGTCAGATGAAGTACTGTAGTTCATTAAAACTGAATAAACACATCATTGGTGTGAAACAACCTCACAGAATGACTTCCTCGGAACAAAAGGACTTTTGGTTCCGAGCTGGATAGAGGATATTAAGGCAAAAGCATATCATGACTTCAGTTGCAGACAACAGACACTCTGTTATAAAAGTTGCTTTGATAAAATAGAGCGTGTCCCTGGTTTGAGGTCATAACAGCCCAGGGTATGAAGCTTACAGCCCTCTGTATAGAATGTGGGCAGGATGTCTCTTAATGGACTGAGGTTTTTCCTTGTCTGTCAACATAAATGGAGAGCAAATGCAGACATACAGTTTACAACAAATACACTAAGAAAATAACCTGTTTACAATAAGGGGTTTTCCAAGGGAAATCTCTTACACCCATAAATATAAGCAAGACCTAGACAGATATACCATTAGCATGATTGGGAACATATTTCAATAGCCTTAATTGGGTGATGCCTCACACAAATACACCTCCATATCTGTCTATTAGGTACAATGCCTTCAGCCAAAATTGAACTCAAAAGGCTGCTCCCAGTAAACACAAAGACGTACAGAATGATCCAAGATGAATATTTCATAAGCTCCACCATCTGCAAGTCAAAGAACAGGATGGGCCGAGCATCCACGTCACACCGTATAACGTTACAACATGGAACCACACTGACCCTTGTGAAAAAAGTGCACTTAAGTGTATTGATCGTATAGTTGAAATCCTACATTTTTTAAAAAGTATATTTCAGATAATATTCTTTACATTAGTACATTAGCATACTTTAAAGGAACACATTTTCATTAACATGTGCTTTTTCATACTTACAAATATTTTAAAAAAGATCGATAGTCAAAAATTGATAGTCACTCCCAGTCAAAAGTTTTTGAACAGTAAGATTTTTTATGCTTTTTAAATATGCCTCTTCTGCTCACCAAGCCTGCATTTATCTGATCCAAATTACAGCATAAACAGTAAAATTGTACATATACTGTATATATTATATTATATAATAGTAATTATTTTTACTGCATAAAATAACTGTTTTCTATTTGAATATATTTTAAAATGTAATTTATTTCTGTGATTTCAAAGCTGAATTTTTAACATCATTACTCCAGTCACATGATCATGCAGAAATAATTCTAATATACTGATTTGCTGCTCAAAAAACATTTATTATTATGTTAAAACAGCTAAGTAGAATTATTTTCAGGTTTCTTCGAAGATCAGAAAAACAGCATTTATCTGAAAAAGAAATCTTTTGTAACATTATAAATGTCTTATTATCACTTTTGATCAATTTAAATCATAAATAAAAGCATTAATTTCTGTAATTTCCATAACAGTACAAATATTTAACAATATTGCTGCTTTATTTGGATCCATATTTTGGATCAAATAAACACAGGCTTGATGAGCAGAAGAGACTTCTGCTTACCAAAAAAAAAATCTTACTGTTCAAAACTTTTGAACGGTAGTGTAAGTTTGACAAATTTATATTAAACACTTGTACATCCAACAGTATGCTTTACTGTAAATACAGTATATTATTTGGCTGCATGTGTTTGGGGGAAAATTATTATTACAAAATCAAAACATTGAGTATTTAAGAAAAATTCAATTATTTTATTTTATTTCATATCTGTGAAATTACAATATTAATATTAATGGCTGTCTGAATTTCATCATTTTCAAATGTTAAACTATCAAACTTTTATTTCGACAGAAAGCCACAGGGGTCTTTAAAGCTTCTCTGTAATTTGTTACAAATTACGTACTTTTACTTGATCACTGCTAAGGTAGGTTGAAAAATTACCCAAAACTTGAAACTTCTGCACATAGAATACATTTCTACACTATTTCAACTATTTGGCCCTGATGCTGCAATACACATTAAGTACACAATAAATGCAGCCTTAGGGATTTTTTTTTTTTTTTAATTTCTGGTATTGCATGAATAAAATATGAAGAATATTAATATATAATTTTCATATTTTTAATTTGTTTTATTCCTGCTAACATTTTAATTTGCATAACATGTTGTAAGTCTAACAAACAACACAAAAAAGTTTGCAATTCTTTGTATATTTTTCTCTTTTCTCATATTTCATCACAGCTTTTCTCATATTTATTGAATACTTCTGAAGAGAAAATCATGCTGTGCTCAAAACTTTCCAAGAAAAAAAAAACAGTAAGTAACCATTCATATGTTCGTCTGGCTGGTTGTGCAGATAAATGGGAATAATTTTGAGATTCGGAAAAACCTTCAGAAAAATTTCAGTACTAATAAATACACAAAACTCGTGTAGACAAACTGACCTGTGCCCAAATGAATGAGAAGAGGAAAGAGAGAAAATAAGATACAGAAGGTAAAGCGAGTGCAGAGCACAGATGGGTGGTATGATTTCTCTCACTGAGATGAGACATGCATAAAATTTAAATATTGCCGGATCAGTTGTGTCTGGCTGTGCAGCCCATCATCCTCAACGATGGTGCAGACTACTTAGCCGAGACAAACGAGTGGGTATGCATGTGTATGTGTGTGTGTTAGAGAGAGGGAGAGATGGGGAGGGAGGTGGCACAGAGTGATACAGCGGTGCTGAAACAAGACAAGCAGCCAAAGTCTCAGGATAAGTAAGTCTGTGAGGAATGATAATGAACCAGAGACAAGCAGGCTGAGTGGAAGAGGAAGACTACACACACACACACACACACACACACACACACACACACACACTATATGACACTGCAAACGCAAACACAATAGAGAATTTCAGAGTAGGAGTTGTGGCACTCCAGCACTGGGGTCACTTCCATTTCCATTCATCACATTCAGTGGATTCAGTGCTTCACATGAAAAATCAGCTCTCAGATTTTGTGCCTTGAGCTCAATCTCTAAATCTACTATAGAGAAATGTATGGAAAACGTCATTTTTCATGATTCTGGTTCCTTTATGTTTCTATAGTTATTTCTTAGTAGTTTAGAGATCTACAGTTTTCAGATATGTGTGTGTGTGTGTGTGTGTGTGTGTGTGTGTGTGTGTGTGTGTGTGTGTGTGTGTGTGTGTGTGTGTGCACCTGGTATTCATCACGTTGTGGGGACCAAATGTCCCCACTAGGATAGGAATACCAGTAGATTTTGACCTTGTGGGGACATTTCTCAGGTCCCCATGAGGAAACAGGCTTATAAATCATGCACAATGAGTTTTTTTGACGAAGTAAAAGTATGCACAATCTCCTGTGAGGGCTAAGTTTAGGTGTAGGGTAGGTGTAGGGTGATAGAAAGTACGGTTTGTACAGTATAAAAACCATTACGCCTATGGAATGTCCCCATAAAACATGTAAACCCAACATGTGTGTGTTTTTGTGTGTGTGTGTGTGTGTGTGTGTGTGTGTGTGTACCTGGTATTCATCACGTTATGGGGACCAAATGTTCCCACAAGGATAGTAATACCAGTAGATTTTGACCTTGTGGGGACATTTCTTAGGTCCCCATGAGGAAACAGGCTTATAAATCATGCACAATGAGTTTTTTTTTGAGGAAGTAAAAGTGTGCACAATCTCCTGTGAGGGCTAGGTTTAGGTATAGGGTAGATGTAGGGCCATAGGAAATACGGTTTGTACAGTATGAAAACCATTACGCCTATGGAATGTCCCCATACAACATGTAAACCCAACGTGTGTGTGTGTGTGTGTGTGTGTGTTTGTGTGTACCTGGTATTTTCTATATTATGGGGACCAAATGTCCCTACGAGTATAGTAATACCAGTCAATTTTGGCCTTGTAGAGACTTGTTTTGGTCCCCATAAGGAAAACAGCTCATAAATTGTACAGAATAAAGTTTTTTTTTGAAAATCTAAAAATGAAAAAAGTTTTGTGTAAGGGGTAGGTTTGGGGTATGGGGATAGAAAATACAGTTTGCACAGTATAAAAATCATTATACCTCATAAAGCATTTCTTTAATCTTAAAATAATTAAAATAATCATGCATTATCAGTCAGATAAACATTTTATTTTTGTAGTATTTTTGTTGTTGTTTTAGTATAGCATGATTTTTTTCTTAGCAAAACATACAAAACACTTGAAATTTATTTGTGTTGTGTATTATGTTATGCAAATCCCACAGCATTATCAGGATCAAAACAAGCATACTTTTTATTAATGTTTTAGCTTTATATGTATATACTGTATATACACACTACTAGTCAAAAGTTTTTGAACAGTAAGATTTTTAATGTTTTTAAAGAAGTGTCTTCTGCTCATCAAGCCTGGATTTATTTATAAATGTTACATTTTTATGAATTATTATTATTTATTTATTTTTGTTATATAAATTTTATAAACTTTATTTATATAAAGTATAGCGAAAACAGTACAATTTTGAAATATTTAACTATTTAAAACAACTGTTTTCTATTCAAATATATTTTAAAAAGTAATTTATTCCTTTGATTTCAAAGCTGATTTTTAGCATCATTCTTTCAGTCACATGGTCTTTCAGAAAACATTCTAATATTCTGATTTGCTGCTCATAACATTTATTATTATTATTAATATTATTATTATATTGAAAACAGCTAATAATTTCAGTAAGCTTTCTTTGATGAATATAAAGTTCAGAAGAACAGCATTTATCTGAAATAAAAATATTTTGTAACATTATAAATGTTATTATCATACTTTTGATCAATTTAAAGTATCCTTGCTAAATAAAAGTATTAATTTCTGTAATTTGGTTTTATATATATATAGTATATACTGACTCCAAGCTTTTGAATGGTATAGTGTATAATGTTACAAAAGCTTTTTATTTCAGATAAATGCTGATATTTGGAACTTTCTATTTATGAACGAAACCTGAAAAAATTACTCAACTCTTTTAAATATTGATAATAATAATAATAAATAATGTTTCTTAAACAGCAAATCAGCATATCAGAATGATTTCTGAACGATCATGTGACACTGAAGACTGGAGTAATGATGCTGAAAATTCAGCTTTGATAAGAGGAATAGATACATTTAAAATATATTCAAACAGCTATTTTAAATAATAAAAATATTTCAAAATTGTACTGTTTTCCTGTACTTTGGATCAAATAAATGCAGGGTTTGTGAGCAGAAGAGACTTCTTTAAAAAACATTAAAAAACATACTCTTTAAAAACTTTTGACTGGTAGTGTATTGTAAACACAGCTAATTAAAAATGTGTTACATGACACAGTGATTAATCCCATATCTGCTGATGAAAGCCTTGATGAAAAATATGTAAAGACATTTCACAGCACTGAACAAAGAAAACAAGTAACAAAACACTGAATAAATAAAACAAGAAACAAGCTTTAGATGTCAATATACTGTTTGTAGGTCAACGTTCACAAGCAGAAGAACATCTTTGTCCATTAGAGTACGTTGCATCTCTTATTTCGAATCGAATATGACTGAAAGTAATGGCTTGTGGTTCCGCGAGTGAGTCAGATGTTAATTTGGTAACCACTCCGACTATTTCAGTGTGTAAGTGAGACCTTTTAGAGTTTGAGTGACTCATTTCTGAGTCATTTTGATTGACTCATTAAAAAAAAAACTAACTTTGATTTTACACTGTAGCCTGGTTGTCTTTTTGTCTCAAATCTGCCTGCAAGCCCTTAACTAAAAAGTTTTATTCTGCAGTGCAGCTTAACCATAGTAGCAATTTTCTGCAAAGCTTAGCTCTTTTGTCTTTAACAAAACAAATAATGTTGGTAGCTAAGTAAGCGATATTGTTTGGGTATTGGGCAACACTGAGCATCACACAGGAAGTGGTATAGGAAACAGTGACAACAGCAGACTTGAAAGTATACCGAAGATGACACCAGAGATATTCGAACATTTGCTGACAAACAACACATCACAAGAAATCTGTGCTTGCATATGTTGTGCTAATGAACTCGGGGCAAAGTTTCTTTGAACTAAAACATCTGCCAAATGAATAAATGAATATGCAAATGGATGAGTATCTTTAACCCACAGGGTGCAAAAGCTACTGAGCATCTGCAGTAGTATTACCTAAAGCTCACACTAATGTGAGTTAGACCACTGCTGTATGAACAGAGACATTATATTACGTTGTGTAATGTGAAATATGTTATATTCCAAAGCATTAAAAAAATATATATTTTCTGGGATATAAATGTAAAATCCAATGCAGCTTCTCATTTAAGAGAGCTTCAGACAGAAGTTTTGAACAGGCAACTGCTAGGTAACTATGCCTAAAAAATTAAAAATAAAATGTTTTTATTATTTCTCAAATTTGCATACTAATTAAAGATCGTGTCATGAACAATTAGATCTCAAAACAATTCCAGTGGCTGAAGGAACTTTTATTGGTTACTCTATTCAGTCCCTGATTAGAATTCCATCCAAACTGCTTTAGGCCGTTGTCTGAACTATTTTATTACAACCATTAATGTATTTTAAATTATGTTACATATAATATATAACTGAAGCTTAAGAATATGAAATTAAACATTTCTCATTCTTTGTGTTTTCTTAACTAGCTTGTGTTTTGTAGCATAGCCTGCTATAGCTTAACCTATGCACTTAATGATATGTTGTTTTTTTACATACATGATATGCTTTTGTTTGATTAGGCATTATAAACAGCTATCCCCTGAGGAGAGGTGTACAAAACTAATTATAGTTGGGCTGTCCAAATGACCAATCAGTTTTAAGGAAACTATTTAGTCTAATTATTTAGATTTCGGGTTCACCTGACCTTTACTGGTTGTTTTTCTTAAGGGGTTTTAGATCAAATAATATATATCTTCTATAGTGACTTTTCTTTGATGACGTATGCTGGACTCGAATCATTTTGCATCAACTCACTTTTACATGGTTAACTAAAGTAGTCAACCTGATCTCATGAAGAATACGTACCTGTGAAAACTTTTTCACAGGACAAGGAATACACACCACCACGTATGTTTCATAACATATTCGATGTGAAATGTCCAGTGGTGTCAAAAGTATTCACATTGTGACGGGCGTCCCGAGGAGCAATCAGCGTCGCCCTGGCAACACACGAGGACCAGCTGGATCCACTCACCACGGACCAATCGGTCACGGCCCAGCCCGCTTTATAAGCAGTCTGCCACAACCAGAGAGGGAGATACATCTCCACATGCATTGTGAGACTTACCTGACCGCTGTATCCTTTCTCCTGCAGAGTCGCCGTGACCGCTTGGTCCCCCACTTCCGGGTTGCACGTTTGGGGTTAAAGCACGTCCTTGCACCAACCCCCTGCACCGGCCACCGTCACCAGGAGACACCAGCACTCAGAAGTAGCCACCCTGCACCTCAAGGAAGACGTCCTCACCACTTCACTCACCGTATTGTTCATTTTACCTGCACTTCTGTCAATAAACGCACCCTCCGGGGCTCACTCAACTCTTGTATTGTTGTTGCTGTTCTCCGCCCGGCCACAAGGTGGTGGAGAATGCGGGCATGAACGTTCCTAGCGCCGGCTGAGAACACCAACAAACAAGACGTTGTTTACACCGCCATTTTGTTGCCCCTCTCACCTCCGGCTGTCTTTTTTCTTTCTTTTTAGGCTCGCTCCTCCCCGCAACGATGGAGGAACTTGTAAAACAGCTTACGGAGGTTAGCGTCCGCCAGCAGCAGTGCTTCGAGCTGCTTACCGAGCAACACAGCCACATTCAAGGGTATTTGGCCGAACTTCGCTTACCGGCCGCCCAGAACATCCCTCTACCGGACCCTCGAGTCACCGCTGCCCGTTTGCTACCCAAGCTGACCGCAAATGATGATATTGAGGCCTACCTTAAGATGTTCGAATCACTCGCTCGCACCGAAGGGTGGGCGAGAGGTACGTGGGCTGCGACACTGGCACCGCTGCTTTCCGGTGAGGCGCAACGAGCATATTTTTCCTTACCAGCGTCTTCCCAAAATAATTATAATGAGTTAAAAAAAGAAATATTAGGCCGTCTCGGCCTTTCTGCAACCGTTGCCGCCCAGCGCTTCCATGAATGGGAGTTTAAAACACGGTTGCCAGTCCGCGCCCAGGCCGCCGATCTGATGCGGTTAGCTGAGCATTGGCTACTGGAAGATTCACCCTCCCCAGCTCAAGTGGCCGAACGGGTAGTGGTAGACAGGCTGCTGAGAGCTTTACCCCGCTCGATGAGGCAGGCCGCGGGTATGCGGGGGCCGAAGACCATCGCCGAAGTGATCGACGCCGTGGAGCTGGCGGACGCAACCTACCACCGGGACGTCGGGGAGCGAGCGCAGCCATTCCCCCGGAGGGTGCCCCAGGAGCGACGCCCGCCGGAAGGCACCCCACGACCAGTACACAGGCCGACCAGCCCCCGCGACGAGCCCATGCCCACAGAACCGTCGACCCCCACCAAGGCTTGGATGGCAGGCTGTGTGGTTCACCAGAAAACACCCCCTGAAGCGCCTACGGCCACTGTCAGGATCCGAGGACGTCACTTCCGCGCCCTGTTGGACTCCGGCAGCGCAGTTTCCCTGGTGCGGCCCACCACCCTTGGGCCCCGGCCAGCCTCCAAGGCGCTGATGCCCATCACCTGCGTCCACGGAGACACGCGTCAGGTACAAACTAACCTCCTTACCTTTCACAAGGATGGTCAAGCCTGGACCTTGGAAGTTGGAGTGCTGAAGGACCTACCTGTCCCCTTGCTTCTGGGCAGAGACTGGCCGGGGCTCGACGCCGCCTTGGCCTCCACCACACAGCCTGCCCGCTGCCGCCGCAAACCGCGGCCACCGCCGTCGCGGGGGTCCGGATGTCGCTCCAGCCTGCTCACGACGGACAGTGGGAGAGAGGGTGAGTCTGCCGGCCAACACGCTAATCTGTTTCACGATGTGTTTCAACAGGTTACTGGAGGAGGAGACTTTGGGAAAGCCCAAAAGGAGGACGACAGGCTCAAGCACTGCTGGCGGCAAGTCCGGGTGCTCGAGGATCAGGAAATTCTGCCGGCCCCTCACCCCCTCCCACATTTCATCGTTCGAAATGGCCTGTTGTACTGCGTCGCGGAGCGACGGGGGGAGGTGAAACGACTCCTGGTAGTGCCGAAGCAAAAGACGGAGATGGTCCTGGAGCTCGCCCATGCTCACCCTATGGCCGGCCACCTGGGGGCCCAGAACACTACCCAACGAATCCGGGACAGATTCCACTGGCCAGGGCTGGAAGCCCAAGTAAAGAGCTTTTGCCAAGCCTGCCCTGAATGCCAACGCACGTCTCCTCGGAAGCCTCCCCCCAGTCCTCTGATCCCCCTACCCATCATCGGGGTGCCTTTCGAGCGGATCGGGATGGACATCGTAGGGCCGTTGCCGAGGTCTGGCCGGGGACACGAACACATTCTTGTCATCGTTGACTACGCCACCCGGTATCCCGAGGCAGTCCCCCTTCGCCAAGCCACCGCCAAAGCCATTGCCCGTGAGCTGTTCCTGCTCTCCAGCCGGGTGGGTATTCCGTCGGAGATTCTGACCGACCAGGGAACCCCGTTTATGTCCCGGCTAATGGCTGACCTGTGCCGGCTGCTGAAGGTAAAGCAAATTAAAACATCTGTCTACCACCCTCAGACCGACGGGCTCGTCGAGAGATTCAATCAGACCCTCAAACAGATGCTCCGGAAAGTGGCGGCCGAAGACAAGAAGGACTGGGATCTGCTCCTACCATACGTTCTCTTCGGCATTCGAGAGGTACCCCAAGCCTCCACCGGCTTCACGCCCTTTGAACTCCTCTTCGGCCGCCAGCCTCGTGGTCTCCTCGACGTAGCCCGAGAAGCCTGGGAGCAGCAGCCGGCCGTCTACCGCACTGTGGTGGAGCACGTGCAGGACATGAGGAGCAAGATCGACAGAGTCATGCCATTAGTCCGGGAGCACCTGGTGAAGTCCCAACAAGCCCAGCAACGCCATTATAATCGGCCGGCCCAACCGCGGGAGTTCCAGCCTGGAGACAGGGTGATGGTCTTGGTCCCGAACGCCGCCTGCAAATTCCTCGCCCAGTGGCAGGGGCCGTTCACCGTGGAAGAGAGGGTAGGCCCTGTTAACTATCGGGTGAGACAACCCGGCCGAAGACGACCCCTGCAACTGTATCACATCAACTTACTTAAGAAGTGGATTGGAGATAGGGACCAAGCCGTCGCCCTTGCCGTCACAGAACCCGCGGTTGTAGACATCAACCCCCATCTGTCGGCCACCCAAAAGACGGAGCTGCGGCACCTGGTCGGTCAGTTCCTGGACGTATTCTCCGACAGCCCCGGCCAGACTAACGTCCTCTCCCACGACATCCGCACTCCTCCTGGCGTCATCGTCCGGCAACGGCCCTATCGAGTCCCCGAGGCCCGCCGGCAGGCTATAGAGGAGGAAGTCCAGAAGATGCTCAAGCTGGGGATCATTGAGCCCTCTCGGAGCCCCTGGTCCAGCCCGATAGTCCTGGTCCCGAAGCCGGACGGCACCCTCAGGTTCTGCAACGACTATCGACGCCTCAACGAAGTCTCGGAGTTCGACAGTTACCCCATGCCCCGGGTGGATGAACTCCTGGAGCGCCTGGGAAGGGCCCGGTACATCACCACCCTGGACCTGACCAAGGGGTATTGGCAGGTCCCCCTCTCCGCGGATGCCAGGCCCAAAACTGCCTTCTCCACTCCGTCGGGGCACTGGCAGTACCGGACCCTTCCCTTCGGCCTACACGGCGCTCCAGCGACGTTTCAGCGCCTCATGGATGTGATCCTCCGGCCCCACCAGAGCTACGCTGCGGCCTACCTGGACGACGTGGTCATCCACTCGGAGGCATGGGAAGACCACCTGGATCGGCTCCGGAGGGTGCTGTCCGAGCTCCGTCGGGCTGGACTAACAGCCAACCCCCGCAAATGCCACCTTGCCTTAGAAGAAGCCCGGTACCTGGGTTACCGAGTCGGGAGAGGCCTTGTGAAGCCCCAAGAGGACAAGGTAAAGGCGATCCTGGAGGCACCAACGCCACGCAACAAGACCCAGGTACGGGCCTTCCTGGGGTTGGCTGGCTACTACCGTTGCTTCATCCCCAGCTTCTCCTCTATAGCCGCCCCTCTGACAGACCTGACCAGGAAGGGGCAGCCGGAGCTGGTGCGATGGACCCCGGAAGCGGAGCGCGCCTTCCAACGGATCAAGCAGGCCTTAACTACGGAGCCAGTCCTGCGCGCTCCGGACTTCAACTGCCCCTTCCTGCTCCAAACGGATGCTTCGGACACGGGATTGGGGGCCGTGCTCTCCCAAGTCCAGGAGGGAGAGGAGCATCCGATAGTCTATATCAGCCGGAAGCTGACCCGGGCCGAGAGAAACTACGCTGCCGTGGAGAAAGAAGCGCTCGCCATCAAGTGGGCAGTCCTGGAGCTCAGGTATTATCTGCTAGGCCGAAAATTTACTCTTTTCACAGACCATGCCCCGCTGCAGTGGATGGCCCGGGCCAAGGATACAAACGCCCGGGTCACAAGGTGGTTCCTGTCGCTCCAGGACTTCCACTTCGATGTGCGCCACCGGGCCGGTTCCAGCAACAACAACGCCGACGGGCTCTCTCGGTCCTGGGCAGCATACACAGGTCTGTCAGGGGTCACTCCCCACCCACCCCCTGTCTCCCCTCTATCTTTTTACCTCCAGGACCAGGACGTCGCTTGGGGGGGGGAGTGTGACGGGCGTCCCGAGGAGCAATCAGCGTCGCCCTGGCAACACACGAGGACCAGCTGGATCCACTCACCACGGACCAATCGGTCACGGCCCAGCCCGCTTTATAAGCAGTCTGCCACAACCAGAGAGGGAGATACATCTCCACATGCATTGTGAGACTTACCTGACCGCTGTATCCTTTCTCCTGCAGAGTCGCCGTGACCGCTTGGTCCCCCACTTCCGGGTTGCACGTTTGGGGTTAAAGCACGTCCTTGCACCAACCCCCTGCACCGGCCACCGTCACCAGGAGACACCAGCACTCAGAAGTAGCCACCCTGCACCTCAAGGAAGACGTCCTCACCACTTCACTCACCGTATTGTTCATTTTACCTGCACTTCTGTCAATAAACGCACCCTCCGGGGCTCACTCAACTCTTGTATTGTTGTTGCTGTTCTCCGCCCGGCCACAACATTCATTACAATTATAGATATTAGGGTTTAAAAAAAAATTCTGTATAAGTTGAAGTATCAACTCAAGCTTTTTACTCAAGTAAAAGTGTAAAAGTACTGGTTTCAAAACTACTTAAAGTATAAAAGTAATGTAAGGAAAAAATGCCATTAAGAACAAAGCTTAGGCCACGCCACAGGGGCCTACTGTGCACTACCCCACTTCCTCGAAAAAAACAGTTTTCTAAAGGCCATAGTGACTATAATGTACTACTAGGGTAGCACTAGGCTACCTGTTTCAGCCGCATATATGCCCATTCAAAATGAACGCATTTCAGTACAATGCAAATACATTAAAGAACCATATATGTGTACTCCTGAGCATTAACATGTGTTTCATGGAACGGAAGATATGATGATTAGTTGCTGTTTATAAGTATTGTCTTATCACAACATTGTCCATCACGTTTTCAATTGCAAACGCTAATTTCTTCAAACGTCTCTCTACCGAACTACATACTGTAGCTTAATTTGCGGCAGACGAAGAGAAAGCAACCGTTTGATAAATGAGCCAGTACTGGAGAAATAATAACTTTTAAGAAATAATCTTTTTTGAGTAACGACCCCAACACTGGCTATGTACTTGCTGGAGTGTGACGTGATTTGTGTCATGTGCATGTGCATGCGATGGATCGCATACAAACCAATAGGGTGTCGGAATGGTATATGTTTATACTTCTCATCCAACCACAATCAAATTCACTCTATCCGGATGGCACGATTTATCTGGATAGGTTTTTTTTTTTTTTTTTTTTTTTAACGATGACAAGACAGAATGAAAATAAGCCGAAATGAAATAGGAGTAACAAGGCTATTTTTAAAATGTAAGGAGTAGAAAGTACAGATAATTGCGTGAAATTGTAAGGAGTAGAAGTAAAAAGTCGACTGAAAAATAATTACTCCAGTAAAGTATAGATACCCAAAATTTCTACTTAAGTAAGGTAACAAAGTATTTTAATACTTCGTTACTTGACACCTCTGGAAATGTCCACTTAGTGGTGCTTAAAGAGTGTTCGGATTTCCCCAGAACTGTGTTAATTTCGTCAACAAAGACGACAATGAAAAATATTCGTTAACAAAAATTTTTGTGTGACTAAGACAAGACGTTGATGGGCTAAAACTAATATCTGACGATAAAAAGTATGAAGAAATTTATGCCACGTCTTTGCTAACAAGACGAGATGGGAATAGAATGTTAAGGACTACCAGACGTTAGGTGGATTCTATGGATTATTAGCTGCGTTTGCATATGTAGTCTCAGTATGACGGCCGCAGTTGATGCAGTTTGAAGTCTACCAAAATGTGAACTAGACATCTGAAACAATGGCCTCAGCAACCAAAAGGTTAGGGATAGGGTGACCAGACGTCTCGTTTTCCTGGGAGTCACAATTCGTTGTTGATTAACTTAAAGTTAGCGAAGGCGGGATAGGCGGAATCGAGCTGATAGAAGTGCTCTTTTTCTCACACACTCCACTTCTTCAGTTTTCATACAGCGCACAATCAGTTCTCAGTGCTCAAATTCACACACAGTGGTCCAAATGTCTATCTGTTGAGTATCCAACAAAACAGTCAGTTATGGCTTAATGAGCGTAAACAGGTGGGTGAAAACTGAATGTGTGTCAGTATTACATGCATGCCTTCTGTTTTAAGGCTTCTACACACTGCACGATTTTAGCAGTCCTATAAGATCATTGCTTATCACACTGTGCGACATAGATCTAATAAACTTGGGTATGACATGCATGTAAACTAGGGATGCACCAAATGTTCGGCAACCAAAATTATTTGGCTGAAAATAGCCAAAAAAAAAAAGCTCTTTTGGTGTTCGGTCGAATAAGCAAAAAGGCTGAATAAATTATACCGAACAATGACGTGATACAATCACATAGAGGCATGCACTAATGCAGCAAACATGTCAGCAGTGTGGAAGCATTCCAAACTGTCAGAGAAAGAAGCAAAAATCATTACAAGCACCGACAGCAGGAGACAGTTTAGTATCGCATCGCATGTCTTCCATGAGAAGAGGAAGGGGTGGTTGTTGCTGGTTACTGTATGATGACTGAAATCACAAAATGGCCTTAAACCATTAGTAAATAAACTGCACAACGTTATGTTGTCTAATACATGCACAAATTGTATATTCTGACAGCGCTGCACAAGTTCGTTAGCCAGGGTTCAAAGTCCAAAGCGCGAGGAAAAACTGCACTGAAACAGCGTGATGAGAATCATTCATAAATCTGCTGCTGTCAGCAAAAAGTAGTACTGAGGTCTTCTCGCGGGTTCACGCCAAAATAAAGGTCAACATTTATAAATGTTAGCATTGTAATTTTACTGTTGCTCTGTAAAATAAAATAAAAAGTAACACAAAATCAATAACAATCATTACAACAGCTCTATTAATACATTTATTATAACATCCTCCTTTGCTCAGCAAGGTTGCATTTATTTGTACATTAAAACACATGCCTGATTTAAGAAGGGGGTCTTAAAAATGGCCAAAGAATATTATTTTACTAACTTATTAATTTTAAGTTAAATTGCGCTTTGTTGGTAGGCTATGTCTATTAGAATGTTACAAATGTTCAGTGTTAAATAAATATTTTTAAGTTGTTGTTTTGTAATTGTTTTCTTTTTTCTTACAGACAAAACTGTAAAAAGCAAATATTGGCTATTTAATTTATGCAATGGTGAAAAACATTGGCAAAATACATGAATGTGATGTAAAAACGCAATCGCAAGCATGCCATTTTAGCTTTTTTTTTTTGATCTCTCATCTTTCAGCTCTTTCATCGCGAGTCATGTTTTTGACAGGATTCATAATCAAGGATTCCACATCCTACGTCCAATTCTATGCCGGCTGAGCTACTGAGCAAGCTAGTATACTTTTAAAAATAAAGGTGCTTCACGATGCCATAGAAGAACCTTTTTGTCTAAATGGTTCTATAAAGAACCTTTAGCATCTGAAGAACCTTTCTGGTTCACAAAATGTTCTTTGTGGCAAATAAGGTTCTTCAGATAATAAAAAGGTAAGCAAGAAATTGTTCTTTAAAGAACCTTTGACTAAATGGTTTGCGTCTTGCGACAAAGTTCCCACAGGTACGCTTTCGTCATGAGATCAGGTTGAAAGTAGTAAATGCTACACAATATTGGCAATATTGCATTTTTTTCAGCCATGTTTAGGCAGAAACTGATTCCAAAGAAGAAAAAGAGCAAATTATAGAGGATCATATACAAGTTTCTACAGCGTTTGACACATAAAAACTATTGATATCTTTAGACTTTGACTTGACCAAGCTATCAAACAGGCTTTTATGCGAGCCAATACCCAATGACCATCAAAGAATATCGTCTACAAATCAGTATAAACAGTAACTAGAGTAAACAGATTTCCCATACAGTAACATCTCTGAATTTCAGAAGTGATTTTGAGCTGTGGGTTCAGTCACTGACGGTTGTTGATGCTAGTAGCCATGTTGGTAACAAATGCATGTAAGTGAGCACTACCCTGTCTCTCGTAACAGATGGTCCAGTAAGAATAGCCCGGCCATTAGTGTAGTATTTATACACTCATCATTAATCTACCATTGAGCTCTTTGGCTTTCATTTTCCAAAATAGACAAGCAGGAACAGAACCCATGTTAAATGAAGGACGTAGCTCTGTCTGTGACTTTTTTGTAGGTACCCTTGGTATACCGTGTTTGTGTGCACAAGGTTAATAAGGACTCAACTTCGCACCTTCTGGCACACCTGTGGAGGATCGACCCAAAGCCCCTGGGAGTCGAGCTCGGTTTCACCACCATATGGCTGCATGTGACAGCTGCCCATAAGTACCGATCGAATGAACAGTGTTTCCTGTCTGTCTCGTGTAGCCAGACAAATCACATTCGCACAAGATTTTATCTAGAGAATCACGTCGCATTGCAATTTCGGATGGAAGAGAGCACGTACTGACAAAAATACACACAAGCCGTTAATATCTGACGTTTCAAGGGCATAACTGATTTCCCAGAATGCAGAAAATTCTATTACATGTGTTAATTTAACAAATGAAGAAGCCCACATGAATTCCACACATTCAACCTTTTTACCACATTGAAAATAGAAGGAAAACATTGCCTGGGAGGCTGACCTTAAAGACGTGATGAGTTTTTCAACTGGAAGGTATTTCCCCTTTTATTCATCTGGTTTCACTCACTTCTTCTGCCTTAGAAAACCTCTGCTTTATTAAGAAACAAATCTTGTCCAAATCCAAACCTGACCTACCTGATATTATCAGTCCCACATTAAATGTGTGCTGCATAGAATGCCGCAGAAAGCTCAGCAAAATTGCCACATGCATCATTCTTTAAGTTCTACACATCGCTAGCCTTTCAAATGTGTGTTTAGTAGGTATTTGGATAATTTTACCACGCCAAGAGTTACTAAAAAATAGGGATGCACCGATACCGATACCGGTATCAGGTATCGGCCTCGATACCATATTTTCTAAAGTACTCGTACTCGTTAAAAGTCCCCCGATACCGGGGATCGATACCACGGTCTGAGAAATGTCCATGTTTGAGCGGCGTGTAAGGGGTTAATCACAGGCGCCGAGTGCCCGCCTCCAGGCCCCGGCTGCAGCTCAGAGCGGGGAGAAGGCGAGGCATGTCAGCCGTGTGGAACTATTTCAAAGTGAATGAAAACGACAAAACAAAGGCAGACTGCAAATTGTGCTCAGCGAAATTGTCCAGAGGAAGCTCAAAAGGTAGCGCATTTAACACAAGTCATTTAATCAAGCACCTAAAATCCCAACACGACAACGAGTACAAAGAGTTTACCAACGCTGCTAAACAAGCACAACACATGCTGCAGCAAACTCTTGCAACTCGTGTTAGTTGCAGTGCATTATGCAACAAGCTATGGTAAACGAGCCAACGTTAACTAGATAAGTAATATTTTAATCGCTAATATTTCAGATTCATTGAAATTACATCGGTAACGTTAATCAGCATTTTTGCCGCAACCAATTTATGAATGAGTCTGCATCAACTACATTAAAGAGAATCGCTTTATTTAGAGTTAATAAAATACCCTACTTGCTGGAGTTCAACATTAATTGAGCCGCAGGCACACACCTGACTCGGGTGTGTAGAGCAGGCAGTGGGCCAAACCACTGTGAAGAAGGGGAGGGGAAACTCAACTGTTTCTAAATGCATTTTTTGCGGGGGGTTTTCTACTTACACGAGTATTTTAGGTATACATATATATTTTTCACAATAGAGAGTGCGATTTTTTTAAAATAATTTTTTAGAGAGGGGGGGGGGGCATGTCCCCTCCGTCCCCCCGGGATATACGCCCATGACTGTAACTGTTTAATTTTTTTTTCTATAATTATTTATTCTCTAATATGTTGCATACAACATGCTTTTCATTTTAAATAAATGTTCTTAATTCCAAACTAGTCCCTTGTTTTTTTTTTTGTTAAATTATATGAATAAAGCTGTTACCTGTAAATTTAAATCATGTTTTTATTAAGTACTCGGTATCGGTATCGGCGAGTACTGAAATGCAAGTACTCGTACTCGTACTCGTTTTCCAAAAAAGTGGTATCGGTGCATCCCTACTAAAAAAGACCCTACCACCGTCAGATGTTACCATTTTATTACCATTCCAATTATTTTTTTAATTCCAAATCAATGCAGAAGTCTGCACATTCTATTTAATGTATCATGTTCAATAAAAGAATAATTTTCAGACCAAGGGTATAATTCAAAATTTTAAAATGTCATTTTGACTTAAACATTATACTTTCAATGTCACCTCACAAAGTCTAGCTGATTTTCATAATTATCAGCGTTTTGTTAACATGTTAATGCACTCACTGAGACATGACTGCAATAAACCTTAACAGAAATCTTTCTTTCTTCACAAAATCTGCTTATGGTTTATTATTTACTTTCAAACATTTAGCCAGTAGCTTACACCAAACAACCTTTTTACTATGCAAAGTGTGAGCCATTGTAAGTGGTTTGACAGTTTAGTACGTTTGAAAGCTATGCCATGCATGAAATCTCATCGAGATGCACCGACAAGACACCCAAAACACAAAAATACTCTCAGTGAAGCTGTGAATCTCTTCCTCTAAAGATACAGCCTAATTTTGAATGTGTGTGCATATTCATTTTGAACTAAAAAGACTGCATATGCTTTAAATACGCTACAATAACAGTCACTAGATTGTTTTAGTTCTAATTTACTATCATTTCCATCAAACTCTTAATACTCTGATGGATGACACGTTTCGCATTTTAACTATAGCTGACAAATGAACTGGAAGATCCGGGTGCAATAATTATGGAGAAAGAGTACACATTGCTCATTTACATTTACTCCTGACATTGTAACAATACAGAGCTGGGTGAAAAACTGCAAACTTGTCCTTGTGAAAGACTGTCCGGGCTTTGATGCACCAATGCATCTGGGTAAAAGAGTTTGTTCATTGCTTGTTGTGCGCAGGGATCATTGTTCAAACACTGAATTTGATGTTTGTTTCTGTGCAGCTGGCCACTCCAGCCCCATCCAAACTTGCAGGCTGTGTTCTCAATCTTTCCCACCCCTAGGATATACAGCATAACTGCCTACTGTTTGGTGCACATGCATCAAAAACTGTGTAATTATTTGAAGAACATAAAACAGTTTGGGCCTAAAATATGATAGATTCCGGTCAAAAAACTGATGCAGCAAATTTAATGGCTTTGGTAGATTTTTGTCATTGAAAACATACTTTTGCTTTTTCAATTAGCAACCTAGAAATGGTGCATGATGTTAGATTTATTTTATTTTTTTATTTTATTTATTTTACATCATAACAAGACCGAAAACTGTTTATTCACAGGTTTAGATTTCGAACTCTAGGTTTGCATGTTGTTGAGGTGTGCGAGCATGTTACCGCTGCCTGTTTTCAATGTGTAGGAATTGTAGAACAGAGGAAATAACAATGTTCAGAATGAAAAACAGAAACATCTGCTATCATGCATATTTAAACATGGTGCTCTTCCTAACCACTCAGCTTTATGAGTGTACACTCTGGAGGGACGTCTCCGATTACTGTCCTTTATTTCTCCTGCTCACCTCCAGGTACACAACTCACACTCGACCATTCAATACCAAGTCGCTCTTTCTCCCTGAACGAGCCAAGCGGCATTATTATTTTATCACAAACACTCTTGCGTTAGCCATTCAATTAGCCCGGCAACATCTTCCTGGTGGCATACATTAGTCATGCCTCCTCAGAGCCAACTAATGATGGCAGAACCGAGATAAATAGAGGAGAGAACTCTTCCCCTCCTCGTTTTTCTTGACTGAGTAGTGGCATCCTTCCTGTGCTCTACTGGATTAAATCTCAATAATGGCATTAAAGGTGGGATAAAAAAAAAAGAGAGAGCCGAACGGAAAACCCCAAGAAACCCAAAATAGGGCACCACAACTTCCTCATTAGCCCAGGAACTCAGACAAGCTCTCCCAGAAGACCTTCCCCTCTCATAGTCTTTCTGTTTCTCACTCTCTCTCACACACACCCAACAATCAAAATAGGCTCTAGTGTACAGAGTGTCTAAGGAATGAGAAATAAAGCGTTGAGGTGCAGGATTAGACTAATCCCTGTGGTCTTTCACAGTCTGAAGGAGAAAGAAATTTGCAGATAAAAAGCCCAAAAAGTCAGGTGCTCTACTCTTGCACTGAAGTTACACAGGCCTGCAAAAAATCTTCTTTTTTTATATTTTTGTGTTATATTCCAGTAAACATCTTCAAAGCAAGATTAGATGAGATGAAAAATTTTGTTTAAAAAAATGTGGCTTGTTTTAAGTCATTCAAATAATATATATATATATATATGTGACCCTGGACCACAAAACCAGTCTTAAGTCGCTGGGGTATATTTGTAGCAATAGCCAAAAATACATTGTATGGGTCAAAATTATTGATTTTTCTTTTATGTCAAAAATCATTAGGAAATTAAGTAAAGATCATGTTCCATGAAGATTTTTTGTAAAATTCCTACTGTAAACCTATCAAAATGTAATTTTTGATTAGTAATATGCATTGCTAAGAACTTAATTTGGACAACTTTAAAGGTGTTTTTCTCAGTATTTTGATTTTTTGCACCCTTAGATTTCACCCTTAGATTTCAGATTTTCAAATAGATGTATCTCGGCCAAATATTGTCCTATCCTAACAAACCATACACCAATAGAAAGCTTATTCATTGAGCTTGTATATATCTAATTTAACCTTATGACTGGTTTTGTGGTCCAGGGTCACATATAGTCTGCATTCCAATGGGTGAAACGTGTCCTTGAAAACATAAATATTAATTTTAGAATGTGTTAGAATTTAGTTTGTCCTCTAGAATTTCCACAAGTTTTGAAAAACCTTACGATCATCTTAACCAGCATGACTTGAGAATGATCCCAAAAGAACACTAAATTTTCAACCTCACATTTTCAAAGTTGACTTTCATACTCTGATACTCGGCTGTATCTTGAATTAGGTTTTATTTTTATTCCCCCTTCGGCAAATAATTGTATCTTATTTCAGTATAAACCTCACTAGATTTGTGCTGTGCCAATCCTATCTTAACATCTTTCTCAACCAAATCTCTATCTGAAGTATCTTCAGGCTTTTTGCTGAAGAACAAGAATAAATATGTTTTAAGAGAAATGATTAGCAGTACACCACTGTGCGGGAGCCAACCAAGCTTTTTAAACATTCAAACAATCGCTTTATGCGCTTCTTGAGGCTCTCAATATTTCACCAGCGGTGTGATCAGCCTAAACTAGTGTGCATGACTGTGTAAGTCTGCCAAAGAGAAAAGAAGCTTATAACAAAAAAGATCTGTGTTGTAATGGACTCTGATAGATCTGTATTGGAATATATTCAAGCCAGCCATCTGGCAGCTTGTCTATCTGACAGCTTATTTTATCAAGCTCTGCTTTCAACATGTGTGACAGCACTTTGGTGGGGTTACGTGATGGGAAGGAATCGATACGTCGGAACCCAGCCCGACACACAGAGAATGAGAGCGAGGGAGAGAAGAACATGTCAACAGCAAATTTACAGGTCTGCTGGACTGTCATTTCTTTTCTTTGATTATATTTCTTACCGACACGTCTTGATAGAGTAATCAGTTTTACGAAGGAGATCCAGCACCGAATCATCTCACACAGGCCACTGTAGGTCTGTGCAACAGATAGATTTCTTGTAGACTCTTGCCCCCCTACAGCTATTTAAAGAGAAACATAATTGCACAGCGGGGCCCTTTGTTCCCAAAGTATCTCTGACAAGCGCTCTCTTTCAGTGTCACATTTACTCCACTGATACAGTGTAAAGCAGCACCAGATGTACTTGTTTGGGGCCAGATGATTGCCCTCACAGATTTCACATAAACAAATGCCTACGGGTAAAATCTAGGGGTTGAAAATCTTTGCAAATAATAAACTCAAAAAATGCATGAGCTCTGAAAACAAATCTAAGCTACCTTTTAGGATTACCAATCCACATTAAATATTGTACCTGTAGCTAGTCACTGCATGGGGCATCACCCTTTGTGCCTTACTTTCTACTTCTAAAGAATAGATATTAGCAGATTAAGGTATTAATATTTCCTCTATTCATACAGTGTAGATTATTTAACAGGTACAAAGATGTACTATTAAGAGAATTGACTGAGCGACTAGCTGTTAGACCCCAAAATATACAACTTTTTTTCTTGACAGAATAGGCGTAAGTACAAGTTTCATAAATTTTGACACCTGACAAAATGTGCTACCAGTGTTGTAATTTTAAAAATGACCGTTTAGGTAGATCTTTTTACAGTATGTTCAAATCACACAGATTCCATTATAGAATTTTTGCAGAATTTTCTAATCACAAAAACACTAGAAACCTATGTATCTAGGCTACTACATACACCTACTACTGTTGCAGTCAGTACCTAATACTGATTTTAATGTCACCAATCATAAGTGCACACATTGTTGTGATAATTACATTCGAATTAAGTCACTTGCAATTTAGTGAGTGAGTCAAATGTTGATTCAGTACCTGATCTGAAGAATTCAGTGAGTTCACTCATGATGAGCAAAATCGATAACACTTGTTTCGTCGAGTCTGTTTGAACGATTCACTGAAAGAGTCATTTGTTCCTGAATCGGATTTGGAGGCGTTGTTTGTTTGTTTTTGTGTGAAGCCGGTGAGGACAACCTGAGAGAATAACGTGTTTTCCTGGTATTATTTTATCTCTTTAATATCATTACACTCTTAACACATTTACACATTAACTCTTAACTCGAATTAGACCTATTTTTTCTCAGAGTGATAGATATATGAGCTATATCGACTCCAGGTTTCTCCAGACCTAATAAACGTTTAATAAGTTTGCGTTAGATAAGTCTTAATAAAAGCCTCAGTTCAATGAATAATTAGCAAGCCGATTAAAAACAGATAAACTTGCTAATACTAAGCGCGCAAAGGTGTACGGGCGTTGGAGAGAGTTAAAGGGAGCAGCGTGTTCAGGTCTCTTACCGGAGCAGTTCCATCCGGTGGGTGTTTGACAGTCGCTCAGCGATGATGGGAAGGCGCAAAGTTGTTTCACGGGTAATATACAAAAAAAGCAATAGGTTGTAATTAAAACTACATGTGTCCGGTTCTCCTGCCGCGGTCTGCGTGTCTGTCGCAGCACAGCGCAAAGAGCCATCTCAGTTCACCGGGAATGACACGGGGACATGAACCGAGGGATCCGATCCCACGACGAGCGCAGGCGACACAGATCTCAGCCGCGGTGCAGTGATACACATCTTCCGGGCAATGCTGCGATGATCCCCATGTATGTATGTGCTCTGATACCGGTGCGGTTGGACTGTCTTGACAAGTGGAAGTGTCCGGTTGCAGTTATGAACTCAAAGCTGAGATGAAAAGATATAAACATCCAAGCATGGACCTGAAAAAGCTGTCCGAATCCACTAGTTGATCATGTTGAGCACTCCTTTCTGAGGGGAAAATAATGCTGAAGCGCTGGCTTTAGTAGCTATCTCACTCTCTCTTTCTGTATGAGGTCTGTCTGAGAGTGTCTTGTTCGGCTGGTGTCTGGCTCTGACTGTGAGGATGAGGATGATGATGGTGATGATGAAGGTGAGAGGTGGGCACACGCATCGGCGGCGCGGATTGGCTATAGAGGGTGTAGCGGGTACCGAGCCGTGTAATTCAGCATCACAAGCAGAGATCAAGAGTGCAACTTCCGTTACCTTGGGAGTAAAGGGAAATAGCATGCAGGAGATGTTTATACTTATTCAAGACATTCGCTTTGACAAAAAAAATATATAGTTCAACTTTACTTGAGTACAAATGATTCTGCTGACTTTTACTCGAACTAATATGTTAACTCATTTCTCCAGACATTACTTTTGTGACTAAATAACACAAATGTAAACTGCTCGCGGATGTCCGATTCGAAATGGCTTGAATGAATCATTTGAGTCGATTCTTTTCCATTTAGGCTACCTGTCACACGGGTTGGCAAAGCTGTCTGAGCAATTTGTTTTGTGAATCACGAATCTGAATCAAATCACACAAGATCACTCTGGAACAAGCAATTGGGTGAAGATAATATTCACAAGGTTTATACAGTTTATATATAAATGTAATTTAATTTGATACGTGTTTGGCTTTATCAGTTGTGAAAACTCGTTTAACCTGTAATGGAACATTGATATTCATTTTTATAGTCAATGGTATAATAAAAGGAGAAAACACACTATATAATAAAAAAAAATGAGTACACATTTTAAACAGTGTCACAACAACACAATACATTTTATAAATTCAGAGATGCTAGAGTGTTTTGGGTACTTGCCAGGGCATTGCAATATGCAGTTGCTAAGGTGTGCTCAGAGAGTTTATGCTGAACTAATTTATGCTGTTTCTAGGGTGTTCTAGGTCATCCCGCAGGGGTAAGCAATAATAATAATAGTGATAACTGCCTTAACAAGCCCCACTAATTATAAAACCAGCAGCTGCAATGCATACTGGGAAAACATGCATCATCCTGTATGTCACTTATGTTGCATGTGAGGTATTACTGTTGGAAACCCAACCAGATATGCATTGTTCAGAGCACAGAGACACATAATAACAGGCTTTTAAATTTGTTAATTCCTACTTTTTCAAGAATGTTGCAGCATAATTGTTGTCTGCTTTATCATTTTGATTTTGATTATCTAAGTCAGTGCCGGTTCCAGTCTCTAAGGGAATGATGCACAGGTAATTTTCCTCCCACCTCTGTGTGTCCCGTCAAACATCTAAACTAATTGCCACACACAAGCTTGTGTGCTTCCCTGTGTTACATTTCACGAGCAAGTGCTGAGTGAAGCGGCGTGTCATTCATAATTATCTGCCCGTCAGCTTGAGAACAGAATACGCAAAGCACACACTGTTCACAACTCTCCTCTCCTGTCACACCCAGTTGGTGTTTGTTCTCAGGATAAGGACGCAGGACTCTGTCAAACCTTTATAGTCAATTAAATTGAGAATCCATCGATTCACTTCAGCGCAGCTCAGATTTTACATTATTAAGCTTAGATTTTGCATTATTATTTTCCTTCAGTTTTGTTTTCAATAACCCTGTTGACAGAGTACTACTCTTGGTTACTTTCAGACAGGTGCTATAATCATTTTAAAGAGCTATATCCTTGACCAGTGATGTTTTCACTTTGCTGACCTCTTACCTTACAGTAGCTTAAACCCCAAATCTAGGCAAACGACAAATTTTTTATTTTTTATTTCTTCATTTATACCCAATGTCTGAAATAGCTTTGCCATTACAGGATTAAATTTCATTTTAAAACATATTACAATACTAAACAGTTATTTCACAATATTACTGTTTTACTGTAGTTCTGACTTGTTTCAAAACAACAGACTTAATCCAAAAACATAAAAAAATCTTGCCAACACCAAACTATTTTTTATTACTGAAATCAATCATAGACTATACACACTCACATTTCAGAGACATACCTCTAAAGTGGCAGATGATATTGAGCAGATTTCTTCATATCCATATCAGGTACTGTATCAGATACCATATCAGGTGTGATTCTCAAACTGTCCTCTTCATATAACAAGTCTGACTGCGTAAACAAATATAAAAATAAAATCAAACCCCTTTCTATTCGTGCAAGTAACCACAGTGACAGTGAAAAAATCCCAAAGAAACTATCAAACATGGCAACTCCCATAACTCAGATTCTTAGCTGACACCAAGAAAATGGCAACATTTGCTCAAAATAAAAAATAGTTACAAATTATTATTAATATTTAATACTTTCAAAATTGCTGGGTGAATTAAATACAGTAATGTTTACTGTCATTTAATTAAAGAAAATGTAATAACTGTAAGTTTATTGAGTATCTTTGTCATATTTTTTTGTCTCAAAATATATTTGCTAATTACATTATGTGTGTCATAAAAAAAACTCAAAATCAGTCTTTTGTCTTTCAATACTGTAACCTCACAGACCTTGGCCACATTTCCCAAAAGTACACTCTCAGAAAAAAGGTACAAAAGCTATCACTGGGGCGGTACCTTTTCAAAAAGCACACCTTTGTAGCTAAATGGTCCATAATGGTACCGTAAAGGTATATTAGCACCTTAAATGCACATATTAGCACCCAAAAGGTCCAATAGTGTAACTTTAGAAAAAGTTCTGACCAGCTTTTGTACCTTTTTTTTTCTGAGTGTATTGTGAACTTAAGTTGATCATAGAGACCATTGCTGGTCAGTTGCTCCTAACTTGCAATATAACAATATTTTGCCGGCTAACTTTTGTGGCATTGGATAATTAAAAATGAACAGATTTTATTTAAGACAAAACTATCATTTGGTATGCCTAACACAACCTGATTACAGAGATCAGAGTACATCTGGCATTGCTTTATCAGATTATTCCTGCACTTTTATGCTCTATTTTACTTTTTCCTAATTATTTTAACAGCAGTCAATGGCCAGATTTAATCCTTCATTAGCATTAAGCCTCAGACTTATCCTCTTCCTCATTCCCTGTCTCTTTTCCCTTTGTAGACGTTTCGACAGGCTCATAGCTCAGACCGGGTCATCGCACGTCGTGTTAAAGCACTCGGTGTTCCCTGCTCTCCATCCAGCTGTGCTATAATGCACTTCTGAGCTGGTGGGATTGGACCGAAGCTCTGCTCAATAGCAGCAGGATTTCTGGGATTGTACAAGGATCTCGGTGAGGAGTGGAATCCATGGTTCTTTGAGACAGCTCAGAGGTGAAGACAAAGAACGGGAGAGTGTTTGAGCTAATGGTGTGTGTCAGTGTTTGCCCAGACAGGGAATTGTAAGCATGCAGACTTGTGCATGATTGGACGCCTGTTGTAAGCGAGAAGGTGTTTTTCCTTTTCTTTTGTTGTGTAAGCCGCAGTGTCAACTCACATGTCGGTTACTGTCTACCACCGGCAGCTGCCTATTTCAAGTGTTTCAGTGCAACAATTCCCACACAATTCAATTAACAGACTGAAAATAGGGCTCCCAAGACTGTCTTTGTTACAGCGCTAATATGACTGCCAATGGAAGAATGTAGTCTGGTAAAAGATTCTCCTCCACTAATTCTTCAAGAAGGCCATATTCTAATTGTGGCTTGTCTTATACTTCCCTTTGCATACAGAGCTCCGGTGTCCTCATCTCACACTGCCGGCACTCCTATTGTGTTCTTCAGATGAGCTCTTTTAATTGAGCTTTCCTCTAGATCTGTTTAATTTAACTGGAAAGATATTTGCTTTCATTACAGGAAAGAGTTCGGTCGGCTGAACTTGACCTTTGAAGTACTTATTTAGAGCCATGTGGTTAATTGAAAACTTTTGTATAGCTGCTGTGGAAGTAACGCAACACAAGCATAAAGAAAACTGCTTTCTTGGAAACACCCTCGTGAACGGAAATATTAGTGTTATCTGGTGAATATAAATGGAATATTTACAGAGTCGCTTCTGTTAGGCAGTGCATTTTAAACTGTAACTTGTACAAAATGAATATGCTTGGCTGCATTTACAGTCACACACTGACTGGGATTGACTGTGTTTAGTAACTCTACTGTACATGTCTACTGGCGCAGAAAGAGAAGTGGAAAGGACTTTAAAGCAGTGATGTCGAATTTGTAGATAGTGTCACGTAAATGAAAGGGGTCTGGGTCCAAATGCAGGTAAAAGGGTTTTAATGAAAATAATAACAAAACAAACCAAAAGGCCAACACGGCAAACTAAACATAAACTGAACAAAACAGGGAACAAGGTCTAAGGCCAGGACCAGGAACACAAAAGTACATACAAGACAAAAGACAATGCAGACATGAAGCAGGAGTGAGAAGTGAGTGTTCTTATAGTCCAGATAGTGAACAGATGTGGGTGATCAGTGCTAATGACAAAGACAGGTGAATGCAATCAGGAAGTGCAGTGCAGGAACAGCGAGGGAAGACCCACAGCCCTGATCATGACAGTACCCCCTCCCTACGGAACGGCTCCCAGACGTTCCCAAAGTCTGGAATAAGGCAACTCAGGGGGAGGGATGGTGGGCCAGGCCCGTGCAGCGGAGTCCCATGGACCGGCCTCGCCGCCCGAGGAACGCGAGCCGGCCCCGCCGCCGCGTCAGGAACAGAGATAGCGGTCTCTGGCGCGTCAGGCACAAAGATAGCGGTCTCCTGCGCGTCAGGCACAAAGATATCGGTCACGGCCGCGTCAGGAACCGAGACAGCGGTCGCCTCCGCGTCAGGAACAAAGACGGTGGTCACTTCCGCGTCAGGAACAGAGACGGCAGTCAGTGTCGCATCAGGAACAGAGACAGCGGTCGCTTCCGCGTCAGGAACAGGGAGCGCGGTCGCCTCCGCGTCAGGAACAGAGAGCGCGGTCGCCTCCGCGTCAGGAACAGAGAGCGCGGTTGCCTCCGCGTCAGGAACAGAGAGCGCGGTCGCCTCCGCGTCTGGAACAGAGGTCTTGGTCTCCGGCACGTCAGGCACGGAGATAACGGACACCGCCGCGTCAGGCAGGGAGATAGCGGACACCGCCACGTCAGGCACGGAGATAGCGGACACCGCCTCGTCAGGCACGGAGATAGCGGACAACACCGCGTCAGGCACGGAGATAGCGGGACACCGCCGCGTCAGGCACGGAGATAGCGGACAACACCGCCGCGTCCGGAACAGAGAGCACGGTCACGGCCACCTCAGGCACGGAGATAGCGGACACCGCCGCGTCAGGCACGGAGATAGCGGACACCGCCGCGTCAGGCACGGAGATAGCGGACACCGCCGCGTCAGGCACGGAGATAGCGGGACACCGCCGCGTCAGGCACGGAGATAGCGGACAACACCGCCGCGTCCGGAACAGAGAGCACGGTCACGGCCACCTCAGGCACGGAGATAGCGGACACCGCCGCGTCAGGCACGGAGATAGCGGACACCGCCGCGTCAGGCACGGAGATAGCGGACAACACCGCCGCGTCCGGAACAGAGAGCACGGTCACGGCCACCTCAGGCACGGAGATAGCGGACACCGCCGCGTCAGGCACGGAGATAGCGGACACCGCCGCGTCAGGCACGGAGATAGCGGACACCGCCGCGTCAGGAACAGAGGGCGTGGTCCCCTGCGCGTCAGGAACGGAGTTAACGGACACCGCCGTCTCCCCACGGAAGAGCCTCTCCGCCCCCACCGCAAAGCAGGGACGCATCCGCGCAGTCTTGGCCCTACAAGCGTCCATCTCAGCCAGGCAGGCGTAGATAAACTCGAATCGAGCGGCCGACGCCGCCTCAAAAGACATCCCCCCCATCTCGGGAACAGAGCGGGGGAACGCCGCCTCCTTGAAAAAAAAATTCCTCCCCGCTGGACCCATCTTGGATGTCTGCATTCCGTCACGTAAATGAAAGGGGTCTGGGTCCAAATGCAGGTAATGAAAATAATAACAAAACAAACCAAAAGGCCAACACGGCAAACTAAACATAAACTGAACAAAACAGGAAACAAGGTCTAAGGCCAGGATCAGGAACACAAAAGTACATACAAGACAAAAGACAATGCAGACATGAAGCAGAAGTGAGGAGTGTTCTTATAGTCCAGATAGTGAACAGATGTGGGTGATCAGTGCTAATGACAAAGACAGGTGAATGCAATCAGGAAGTGCAATGCAGGAACAGCGACCTCGGGAGGCTGAGGGAAGACCCACAGCCCCGATCATGACAGATAGTGTTTGAGTTTCTCCTCCATCCCTGTTGAAAAAACAGCATGCTGGCTATGTTTTGAAGCATGGGAACTAATTTGAGCTGGTTTAAGCTGGTCTTTAGTTGGTCTTGAACTGGTTTAAGCAAGTTGCTTAAGACCAGCTTAGGACCAGCACATGACCAGCTAAAACCAGCTCAGGACCAACCAAGAACCAGCTTAAACCAGCTGCCATGACCAGCTACCAAACATACCTAACCAGCATATGCTGTTTATTTCAACAGGAATTTATTGCTTAAATCACGTCATTACATTTTTGTATATTTAAATTATTTTAAATGTTGTTTGCTGATACTGTATAATTTCAAATGAATACTGTACATTTAACATTTCTATTCATCAAAAAAAAGAGAAGAGTATCATGGTTTCCCCGAAAAAAATATTAAGCAGCACAACTGTTTTCAACACTGAAAATAATAAGAAGTGTTCTGTTCATATTAGAATGATTTCTGAAGGATCATATGACAATAAAGACTGAAAGGCCAATAATTAAATTTTGCATCACAGGAAAAAATTACATTTTAAAATATATGTATTTATTTTATTTTTTTTACATTTTTTAAAATGTAATTTACTGTTTAATTTTTTTATCAAATAAATGAGATGATCAAGAAAAAACGACATTCACCTAAACTAAAGAATTTAAATTATTTGGTCCCACTTTACATTAGGTGCAATGGTACATATTGTGTACATACATGTTTTTACATTGTACTTATCTTTTCTTAAAAACATATGAAATTACAATTGTAATTAATTTCTGTAATTACCACTGTTGACCCATCCCTTACACCCCAACCCACCCTTAAACCTACCTAAACCACCAAACCTGTCCCTAACCTTACCCATATCCCAGCTTAATAGAAGCAAAAGTGATTTGCAATGCAATATGACCACATTACGTACATTGTACTTATTTTTTAATGTAAGTACATAATAGTTAAGGCCACCTAATATAAAGTGTGACCAATTATTTAATAATAATTCCCTTTGTTAATTTAATTACACTATTGTGATTAAAGAAATGTGACTAATATGATTACCATCTTTAAAAGTGTGAGTTTAATGCTTATGGGCACATGAAAATATACTCTATAGTATAAATGACCCTACAAGTTTAAAACATTATTTGACATATTTATTACGTTACATACAGATGCATTACTTCGAAAACAAAACATGTCATAAATACAGTTTAAAATCATCATAAATCACAGTCAGCTTTCTCGAGACAGCTTAATATGAATATATTGAATGCACCCTTGCGGTAAAGATTCGGAATGCACTTTACCCTTGTGATAGCGTTTAGATTGTATTGCAGTTGTACAGACGGGCCATGCACCTCCAAACCACAAGAGTGCATCTGTGGTTTGTCCCAGCTCTGCCTGCATTCAGGGCAGCAATAAAAGACAAACCGATCCGATGACTCCCTAAAGGTATATCTAACCTGATTCTGCGTGTCTGTGTTCTCATCTGTCAACTTGACCCGACTGTGACTGTTGAGTTTTATATAGCTCTTGTATGACTATAAATCTTGACTTCATCATGCCTGTAGACCTCAGGGTTTGTCTTTATCTGTCTATCCCCCTGCCTTTCTCTCTTTAGGACAAAATATGAATGATTTAAGTGAGAAACAGATCCGGGCAAGGGCAAATCAGACAACAGAGTGTGTCTTCAGCCAACAGGTTCACCTGCTAACCAGCACGTACAATATGGATGCTTCACAAGGACAACCAGATTAGAGGGTAGTTCAATTCTAAAATCGCATTAAATGTGTTTAACAGGCTTTTCGATGTCCTACCATGTCCATGTGGGATTTTTGCTGCTTCATCAATTTACTGTAAGCTCCTGCAACATATTACGTCACAGCGCTATTGCATGCAACCAATTTAACCCTGTAAAGTCTGATCTAAAAAATAAATAAATAAAAAGTATTATATTTGATACATCAGACCTTTATGGCCCATATAGTATGCTATAGTGCCCTCCACTAATATTGGCACCCTTGTTAAATATGAGCAAAGGCGGCTGTGAAAATTAATGTCACGAGCCGGGTTTGACTCTCGTCATCTAGCCTTTTCTATCTATGTCATCTCTCTCTCTCTCTTTCTCTCTCTCTTTCTCTCTCACTCTCTCTCTCTCTCTTCCCCACTATGCCCTGATTACCCTCTCTATTTCTACCTGTTTGTTTCTGGGCTTTACTGCCGTGGGTCTGCAAGTTATTCCTGCTACGTTTTTTCCCTGCCGTCCACAACTGGATGTGGACGGCAGACAGCCTGAGTTAATATTTTGTCGTTGCAAGAACTAATAAAGACTTTGTTTGTTTTTCCCCGGCCTTCGCCTCTGGGTCCTTTTCTCATCCCGTAACAGAATAATCTGGCCAAACCATGGATCCAGCGAAGGAGACCCCCATTCGCTCCGCTGTCGAACTTCAGGGTGTCATGCTGGGGCGACACCAGGAGGAGCTTTCCGCCGCCAGGTATGCCGTGGAGGGATTGTCAGGCCAAATAACCGAACTAACCAGCCAGTTGCAGTCCCTGCGCTCTGAACCAGCCGTCACACCGTCCCGATTTCATTCGGAACCTCTGATTAACAATCCTCCCTGCTACTCAGGTCAGCCCACACAATGCCGTGCATTCCTTACTCAATGTGAGGTGTTTTTTCTCTACAGCCTGCCACCTATGCGGCGGATCGCGCTAAGGTCGCTTTTGTCATCTCTCTCCTTTCGGGACGAGCTCGAGACTGAGGAGCGGCTGTGTGGGAGATGGAGGCTGTTTTTTGTGAACATTTTTCTCTCTTTAAGGAGGAGATGATAAAGGTGTTCGACCGCTCTGTCTTTGGCCAGGAGGCTTCTCGTCTGCTCTCGTCTCTTCGCCAGGGAAAGCGGTCCGCGGCTGACTACGCGATTGAATTTCGCACCCTTGCCGCCACTTGCGAGTGGAATGAGCCGGCTCTCACGGCGCGTTTCCTGGAGGGTCTGATGGAGGAGGTCAGGGAGGAGATTCTCACTCGTGATGTGCCGTCTAGTCTGGATCTGATGGTGGAGTTGGCCATCCGCCTTGACAAGCGCTTTGAGGGGCGCCGCCGCGCTCGTACACCTGTCCTATCTCTTCAGCCTTTTCCAACCTCCGCTTCTTCTGCCACGCCGAGGACCGATCCGGAGCCTGTGCAGCTGGGCAGCCTTCGCATCTCTGGAGCCAAGCGCCAACGCAGAATTGACCACAGGCTGTGTCTCTATTGTGCCGCTGAGGGACACTTCGCTACCCAGTGTCCAGTAAAAGACAGAGCTCGTCCGTAGATCGGGGAGTACGGGCGAGCGTGACTACCTATTCCCCAGCTAATTCTTCTCGCACCACTTTTTCAGCTCTATTATTTTACGAAGGGTCTTCTCTTTCCTGCTCAGCCCTCATTGACTCAGGGGCCGAGGGCAATTTCATTGATGAGGATTGGGCGCTCCAGCACGGCATCCCACTTCAAGAGCTGAAGGACACTCTTCCTGTTTTCGCTCTCGATGGGAGCGTCTTGTCGAAGATCCTCCGTGTCACCGTCCCGGTTAGTCTCACCATTTCTGGCAACCATCAAGAGACTATTTCTTTTTAGTTTTTCGTTCCCCTCACACCCCTATTGTCTTGGGTCACCCATGGTTAACTCAGCATAATCCTCAGATAACTGTTCCTGCTGTGTCTTCTGTTTCTGTGTTACAGGAGGAGCTTGATGATCTTTCTGGTGTCCCAAAGGAGTATCACGATCTGCGAGCTGTGTTCAGCCGGTCCCGGGCCGCTTCTCTCCCTCCTCATCGACCATACGATTGCAGTATTGATCTCATTCCTGGCAGCACACCTCCGCGAGGTAAATTGTACTCCCTGTCCATCCCTGAACGTGAAGCGTTAGAGAAGTATCTCACCGAATTGCTTGCCGCTGGTACGATCGTTCCCTCTTCGTCTCCCGCCGGCGTGGGATTCTTTTTTGTTGCCAAGAAGGATGGCTCTTTGCGTCCCTGCACTGATTATCGGGGCTTGAACGACATAACTATCAAGAACCGTTACCCATTGCCACTTATGTCGTCGGCCTTTGAGATCTTGCAGGGAGCAAAGATCTTTACTAAGCTGGACCTCCGTAATGCTTACCATCTAGTACGCATAAAAGAGGGTGACGAATGGAAGACGGCATTCAATACCCCGCTCGGTCACTTTGAATACCAGGTTCTTCCCTTCGGATTGGCAAACGCGCCCTCTGTCTTTCAAGCGCTCGTAAATGATGTCCTGAGGGATATGCTTAATATTTTCGTCTTTGTCTATTTGGACGACATACTGATTTTCTCATCTTCCGTCTCTGATCATGTCCAGCATGTGCGTCGTGTATTACAACGTCTGCTGGAGAATCGCCTTTTTGTAAAGGCAGAGAAATGCGCCTTTCATGTCAAGTTGGTAATTTTTTTGGGTCATGTTGTGTCCGCTGATGGCATTAGTATGGATTTAGCGAAGGTGCGTGCTGTGATTGATTGGCCCGTTCCTGATTCCCGTACTGCCCTCCAGAGATTTCTGGGATTTGGCAATTTTTACCGGCGATTTATACGAAACTTCAGTCAAGTGGCCGCACCCCTGACCGCCCTCACATTGACTCGTTTTGTCTGGCCTTCGCCTCTGGGTCCTTTTCTCATCCCGTAATAATTAATCTGCATTGTTTATCTTTTTGATCTTTAATTAAAAAAATTTACAAAATTCTAATCTTTCATTAAGAAAAAACAATTGAAAGTGGGGGGAAACTCACATTATGAAATAAATGTTTTTCTCCAATGCACGTTGGCTACAATTATTGGCACCCCTAGAAATATATATAAAGTATATTCCCATTCATATTTAATTATTTTTAGTACACCAGGGTGACTAGGAGCATGAAATTGTCCAGCCATGACTTCCTGTTCCACAAGATTATAAATATGAAGAACACCAAGGCCAAATTCCCTTAATCATCCATCACAACATTGTTGATCTTCACAAAATAGAAAGTGACTGTAAGAAAAGAGCTAAAGCATTGAAAATCCCCATTTCCATCATAAGGGCAATAACTAAAAAGTTCCAATCAACTAAAGATGTTACAAATCTCACTGGAAGAGGACATGTGTCTATATTGTCCTAATGCACTGTGAGGAAAAGAGTTTGAAAGACTCTCCAAGGATCACATCTGGAGAATTGCAGAGATTAGTTAAGTCTTGGAATCTAAAGCCTAAAAAACAGCCCCTACATTAGCACATGTTGGGGAGGGTTTCAAGAAAAATCCTCCTCGCTCATCCAAAAACAAATTCCAGCATATTCAGTTGTCAGACACGACTGAAACTTCAAACAGGACTGGCTTCTATGGTCAGAATAAACTAAAAAAAAAAAAAAGCTATTTGGCAGCAAAGCCACCAGATGGGTTTGGTGCAAACAGGGATAAAAATTCCCCCATGCCTGCGGTTAAACATACTGCTGGATTTTTAATGTTGTGGGCCTATTTTTTTCTGCTGGAGGTCCTGGACATCTTGTTCAGATACATGGCATCATGGGTTCTATCATATACCAACAGATAAGACATCTAATTCTGACCGCCTCTGTCAGAAATCTTATAATGGGATGTAGTTGGATCTTCCATCAGGACAATGATCCAAAACAAACATCAAAATCAACAATAAAATGTGCCACTGATCACAAAATGAAGCTTTTGTCATCCGTTTGGTCCCAGTTCCCTGAGCTGTACCCTACAGAAAATGAGTGAAGAGAAGAAGCACCAACATGGAGCTGGGAATTTGAAGGATCTGGAGAGATTCTCTGTTAAGGTATGATCTTAAGGTATGATCTTTTGTATGATCTTTCTGATCTTTTGTCAGGTGTTATAGGCGCATTATAGGTGAAAACTGTACATTAGGAGCTGTTGCTGTATCTTGGGGAAAGGACATAATGAGGCATAAGGCAATAATTGAGTGCCAATAATTTTGCCCAACGTGAACTAGAGAAAAACAATATTGTTGTCACTCTACAGTATACCTCCTAATAATATATATTGTTGTCACTCCATATCTCGTAATATTATTTATGATCAAACCTCTATAGTTTTTTTGTAGAGGCCATACGTTGTGATACTTGTGAACAAGTTTTAAACTAAGATTTAAGTTGATTCAGTCTGGTAAGTGTCCATCTTCAAATATTATTAACAGTTTACAAATTATTCTTACATTTACTTCATAAAAATCTGTTTTTTATTTGCCATTATGTTGTATGGAGTGTAGATGTTGATGTGGGGAAAAATAATTTAACGCAGTTTAACATAAGGCAGCAACATAAAATGTGAAATTAAGGTGTATGAATACTTTCACAAGGCACTGTAAGTACTGGTTTCCATTTACTGTCCACAGCTGAAGTAAGTTCAGGCAAGGAATTCAGTTTTTTTGGGTGGCGGTCTTGTAAAAGTGCAAATATGTCCATGATTTCACATGTGGCTCGATCAGCAGGAGCCTTTTGCAGTCAAATGCACAACACAGTCCTTTATTTATCAGAGCATTCAACTCTTCATACCGATGTGTGAGGGTTGAAGCAGATAAAAAGATGAGAAGATTTTGAAGGCCATAGAGAATTTCACGGGTACTTGTCAAAGCTGAATGCAAATCCAGATGTCTGATGTTCCTGCATAAAAGCAGGTCAGGCATAAAATGGATATACAATAAGAAAAAAAAAACTACAATGGGAGGTGAAAGAAAAAGCAGTGCATTTATGCTGAGATCATGACTGCTGCTGATTTTGCCTATGAATAAAACAAAGAGAAATACAACAGAAATGCAGAGGGTGGGGAAGGAACATAAAGCAATATTGAAGTGTTCAAAGATGGCTCAGCTTGATACACATCTGAATAAATCAACTCCGGTAGGAAAGGCAGATTAGAGCATGCAGGACGCAGACCCGGAGAAAATAATATCACTGTCATTCATAGACAAAAGCGACTTCTTCTGGAGCTTATAAATGAGAGGCTCATATGTCTGTGGAATGGAGTAACAGCAAGCGTGTGAGGCAAGAGAAGGAGAGAGACAGAGTTGTCACTTAGTTTTGTATTAATGTCTCAAATCAGGGAGTAATGTCATGGTTTATCTTCTGTTACGGATGAAACACATTTTTCATTGTGGTTCATAAAATATAGTGTATATTTATTGAGTAGCTTGAAGAGAATGAGATACAATAATACGTTATAATATTCATCACAGCAGTATGAGAAGTATAGACGTTAGTCTTGGTTATTTGATTTTAAGGCTTTTCACAGTTAGATCTTTGTGCATGCTGTGTCCATACAAAGGTGTTCCCCTGGAAATGAATAAGAATTAGAATGTGCTAGTGTTTTTTTCCCCCAAAGTAATATGAGTATTTTAGCCACAGTTTGCAAAAAAAAAAAAAAAAAAAAAAAAAAAACATAAATAAATTAAAAAAAAAAAGGAAAAACAAAACCTTTAGACTTAAAAACTATGACAACAAGAGTACCAACTGTGCTGATGACGCAGGAGCTGGTGCCCCTTTTTCTTAGTTCATTGTCTGTATTTTTTGGTTCAAATAAGTAAGGCTGGGCAAAAATTTGAAATCTCCAGACATGTTTATCAAGACTGTTTACAGCGTGCGTCTTCTTCTGCTTGTAAACAAGTTGCAGCAAATCTGGGTTCTATGTTAGAACGCCAACTCCTGCCTCAGCAGCACCTCACGCATGATTCATAACATTACGGTTGAACCGCTTATGTCACATGGAATATTTTATTGATGTCCTTACTACCTTTCTGGGCCTTGAACATGGTAGTTGCGTTGCTGTCTATGCAGGGTCAGAAAGCTCTCAGATTTAACCAAAAATATCTTAATTTGTGTTCCGAAGATAAACAAAGGTTTGAAATTACATGAGGGTGAGTAATTAATAACAGAATTTTTGTGTGAACTATCCCTTTAATATTTACACATTTAAAGTACCATAAAATGGAAAACTGTATTTACCTTGGCATAGTTGAATAATAACAGTTCTGTACATGGGCATGACATACCGTAAGTCACAAACACCATTGTTTTGTCCTTCTTATATAAATCTGGTGTTTGCAAAAGACCACTGAAAAAAATCCTAAAACCGACTTTGACGTTATAGTTGGGATCAGTAATAATTATGCCCCAACATTTGCATAGCCAAATCAGCAGAAGTTCTGCAGGTGGGTAATTGTGAAAAAAACAAAGCGAGGACAATAGCAAAAATGGCAGATCACGGGAATAAATGTTATGTTCCAGATTGTGCCAGGGATGTAAAGTGCAAAGATGCATTAGTGTCTGTACTCAGAAAGGCACGGAAAACAAATAAGGCGTTCTAATAAAATAGCGCAAGCCACTAAAGGGATGTGGTTAGCTTCTTGCTAGAGGTAGCCTGTTACATTGCAGTACATACAATTTCACTTACCACATAAACATAGTAAAGAAAAAGATGACTGCGCAAACGATGGTGAATGATTTGCAGATCCTGAGCACCTAAACAAGCATCTAAACTTGTTAAATGTGTGGCAAGTACTGTCATGATCTGGGCTGTGGGGTTTCCCTCAGCCACCCGAGAGCGCTGTTCCGTTCCCCTTGCACTGCACTTCCCTGATCGTGTACACCTGTCTTTGATTGTCACTCGTTTCCTCCACAGCTGTTCACTATCACCTCAGACTTTATAATCCACTCTTCCCCCCCACTCGGTGAGTCTGCATTATTTCCTGTTCCTGTCTTCAGTGTTTGTGTATCCTGCTCCTGTCAAGACCCTGTCATGTGTGCCGTGTTGGCCTTTGGTTTGTTTGTTCGTTTGTTTATTTGTGTTTATTGTTATTAAATATTAGGGTTGGGTATTGTGACCAATTTGGCAATTCGATTCGATTCTTATTTTTATGGTTTCGATTCGATTCGATTTCGATTCGATTCGATATCGATTAGCTATCAATATTTCATTTAAAATGTTAGTTTTGCAGACATGGGATCCATATTTTGATATAAATGCTGGTAACTGGAACTCTCCTACTTAAGTTTATTTGTGAGAAAACTCTCTCAGCAGGAACACTAGTGACACCTTCAGGGCGAGAGGTGAATATTCATATCCTCTTACGTGAAGCACGTGCATTAAGAATCGATTCGGGGATTTCCCGAATCGATATCGTTGCGTTAAACTGAAGATCGATTAAAATCGGAGAATCAATATTTTTTACCCAGCCCTATTAAATATACTCACCTGCATTTTGGACCTAGATCTCCTCCTTCCCAAACGTGACAGAATGCAGACTCCCTCTATGGGTCCAGCGGGGTGTTTTTTTTTTCGTCGAGGCGGCTGTGCCCGAGCGGATGACGGATATCTACGCTCGTCTGGCGGCAATGCCAGTTCACGTTGAGGCGGCTGTGCCCGAGTGGATGGCAGTCATCTACGCTCGTTGGGCGGCGGAGGACGCTCGCTTGGCGGCGGCGTCCGCTCACTCTGCGTCCGAGGCGGCGGCGTCCGCTATCTCTGTTCCTGACGTGGCGGTGACCGCTCTCTCTGTTTCTGATGCGGCAGCGACCGCTATCTCTGTTCCTGACGCGGCGGGGACCGCTATCTCTGTTCCTGATGCTGCGGCGACCGCTATCTCTGTTCCTTACGCGGCGGGGACCGCTATCTCTGTTTCTGATGCGGCAGCGACCGCTATCTCTGTTCCTGACGCGGCGGGGACTGCTATCTCTGTTCCTGATGCGGCAGCGACCACTATCTCTGTTCCTGACGCGGCGGGGACTGCTATCTCTGTTCCTGATGCTGCGGGGACCGCTATCTCTGTTCCTGATGCGGCAGCGACCGCTATCTCTGTTTCTGATGCGGCAGCGACCGCTATCTCTGTTCCTGACGCGGCGGGGACTGCTATCTCTGTTCCTGATGCGGCAGCGACCGCTATCTCTGTTCCTGACGCGGCGGGGACTGCTATCTCTGTTCCTGATGCGGCGGGGACCGCTATCTCTGTTCCTGATGCGGCAGCGACCGCTATCTCTGTTCCTGATGCGGCGGCGACCGCTATCTCTGTTTCTGATGCGGCAGCGACCGCTATCTCTGTTCCTGACGCGGCGGGGACCGCTATCTCTGTTCCCGAAGCGGCGGCAACCGCTGGCTCGGGTGCTGATGATGCGGCGACCGCTATCTCTGTTCCCGAAGCGGCAGCAACCGCTTTCTCTGTTCCTGATGCGCCGGCGACCGCTATCTCCGTTCCTGATGCGGCGGCGACCGCTATCTCCGTTCCTGACGCGGCGGCGACTGCTATCTCTGTTCCCGAAGCGGCAGCGACCGCTATCTCTGTTCCCGATGCGGCGGCGACCGCTATCTCCGTTCCTGATGCGGCGACCGCTATCTCCATTCCTGACGCGGCGGCGACCGCTATCTCTGCTCCTGACGTGGCGGCGACCGCTATCTCTGTTCCCGATGCGGAAGCGACCGCTATCTCTGTTCCTGACACGGCGGCGACCGCTATCTCTGTTCCCGATGCGGAAGCGACCGCTATCTCTGTTCCTGACACGGCGGCGACCGCTATCTCTGTTTCTGATGCAGCAGCGACCGCTATCTCTGTTCCTGACACGGCGGCGACCGCTATCTCTGTTCCCGATGCGGAAGCGACCGCTATCTCTGTTCCTGACACGGCGGCGACCGCTATCTCTGTTTCTGATGCAACAGCGACCGCTATCTCTGTTCCCGATGCGGAAGCGACCGCTATCTCTGTTCCTGACACGGCGGCGACCGCTATCTCTGTTTCTGATGCAACAGCGACCGCTATCTCTGTTCCCGATGCGGAAGCGACCGCTATCTCTGTTCCTGACACGGCGGCGACCGCTATCTCTGTTTCTGATGCAGCGACCGCTATCTCTGTTCCCGAAGCGGCGGCGACCGCTGGCTCGGGTGCTAATGATGCGGCGACCGCTATCTCTGTTCCCGAAGTGGCAGCAACCGCTATCTCTGTTCCTGATGCGGCGGTGACCGCTATTTTGGTTCCTGACGCGGCGGCGACCGCTAACTCCGTTCCTGACGCGGCGGCGACCGCTATCTCTGTTCCCGAAGCGGCGGCGACCGCTGGCTCGGGTGCTGATGATGCGGCGACCGCTATCTCTGTTCCCGAAGCGGCAGCAACCGCTATCTCTGTTCCTGACATGGCGGCGACCACTATCTCCATTCCTGACGCGGCGGCGACCGCCATCTCTGCTCCTGACGCGGCGGCGACCGCTATCTCTGTTTCTGATGCAGCAGCGACCGCTATCTCTGTTCCCGAAGCGGCGGCGACCGCTGGCTCGGGTGCTGATGATGCGGCGACCGCTATCTCTGTTCCCGAAGCGGCAGCGACCGCTATCTCTGTTCCTGATGCGGCGGCGACCGCTATCTCGGTTCCTGACACGGCGGCGACCGCTATCTCCGTTCCTGACGCGGCGGCGACCGCTATCTCTGCTCCTGACGCGGCGGCGACCGCTATCTCTGTTCCCGATGCGGCAGCGACCGCTATCTCTGTTTCTGATGCGGCGGCGACCGCTATCTCTGTTCCTGACGCGGCGGGGACCGCTATCTCTGTTCTCGAAGCGGCGGCGACCACTGGCTCGGGTGCTGATGATGCGGCGACCGCTATCTCTGTTCCCGAAGCGGCAGCAACCGCTATCTCTGTTCCTGATGCGGCGGCGACTGCTATCTCGGTTCCTGATGTGGCGGCGACCGCTATCTCGGCTCCTGATGTGGCGGCGACCGCTATCTCTGTTCCCGAAGCGGCGGCGACCGCTGGCTCGGGTGCTGATGATGCGGCGACCGCTATCTCTGTTCCCGAAGCGGCGGCAACCGCTATCTCTGCTCCTGACGCGGCGGCGACCGCTATCTCTGTTCCCGATGCGGAAGCGACCGCTATCTCTGTTCCTGACACGGCGGCGACCGCTATCTCTGTTTCTGATGCAGCAGCGACCGCTATCTCTGTTCCCGAAGCGGCGGCGACCGCTCTCTCTGTTCCTGATGCGGCGGCGTCCGCTGACGTTCCTCTGGCGGCGAGGCCAGCTCGCGTTCCTCTGGCGGCGAGGCCAGCTCGCGTTCCTCAGGCGGCGGCGTCCGCTGGCGTTCCTCTCGCAGCGAGGCCAGCTCACGTTCCTCTGGCGGCGAGGCCAGCTCACGTTCCTCTGGCGGCGAGGCCAGCTCACGTTCTTCTGGCAGCGGCGTCCGCTGATGCTCCTCTGGCGGCGAGGCTAGCTCATGTTCCTCAGGCGGCGGCGACCGCTGACGTTCCTCTGGCAGCAAGGTCCGCTCACTTGACTCCGCTGCACGGGCCTGGCCCGCCATCCCTCCCCCTGATTCGCCTTCCCCCGTTCCTCCTCCCTCCAGACTTATGGAACGTCTGGGAGCCGTTCCGTAGGGATGGGGTACTGTCATGATCTGGGCTGTGGGGTTTCCCTCAGCCACCTGAGAGCGCTGTTCCGTTCCCCTTGCACTGCACTTCCCTGATCGTGTACACCTGTCTTTGATTGTCACTCGTTTCCTCCACAGCTGTTCACTATCACCTCAGACTTTATAATCTCCACTCTTCCCCCCCACTCGGTGAGTCTGCATTATTTCCTGTTCCTGTCTTCAGTGTTTGTGTATCCTGCTCCTGTCAAGACCCTGTCGTGTGTGCCGTGTTGGCCTTTGGTTTGTTTGTTCGTTTGTTTATTTGTGTTTATTGTTATTAAATATACTCACCTGCATTTTGGACCCAGATCTCCTCCTTCCCAAACGTGACAAGTACTGCTGCTGTAGTATAACATTACACAGAACACGTGTGATCACTGATCTCAAAAGTGAAAGTAAAAGTGGCCGTGCATTCAAAACGGCAGTTTCAATGCCCCACATATTAATAGCGACTCAGGCTCTGTGATTAAATATATATTTTCCTCCATGTATGAGCTACTGAAATGGAACAGCCAATCAGAGCAGAGCTCACATTATTATTCATGAACCTTCCAAATAAGGTAATAACAGACCATTTCATTCTAGGGACAAATCCTAGGGTTGTAAATGGACTTGTAAAACCATGTCTGGAGAATTTTTGCCCTTACCTAAGCCATATACCTTCTATGTAGATAACAATTTAAAATATTGTATCAGTGCATTCTATGGCACCTTTAAGAGGTTACTTTGCAAAACTTTGCATAGCCTTCCTAAAGATCTGAGCTTTAGAAATGCATAGCTGATATTTTTTAATTCCATGCATAAGTGACTGAAAGATAAAGTTTTAGTTTGTTCTTCACATTTCACAGAATTCTTCTAAACATGCTGCCAGTTTTTTCCAAAACATTTTTTGTTGAAAGATACAGCATTGCCAAGCATTTTATCCTCAGAAACAACACAGTTAAATACATTTATTTTTAACCTCACAAATGTTTTTTTATAAATTTCACGCTAGTGTTTAATCCTATTAAGACACCAAGCGAATCATTATTTGAATGTTGCTAATAAAATCAGTACCCTCCTCGTATGTAGCCTCCTTTGTAACACGACAATTAATTATATACTTTTAAACTGTATAATTAAGCAATTAAGCATGCAAAAGCAATTACCACGATGACACATATTTGTTGCAATCATTGTGATTGTGTTGTTTTCATTTCTTCTGACTCTGGATCTGATTGGGGCTCAAACGTATATGGCTCAAAACACTTAACATGATGTAAAGGAGAGAGTGGAAACGGTGCAATAAAGTTAGCCAATCAGAGCAGTGTTTACTTCCATTTCTGCAAGATGTTACGCTCCTTTCATTAATCTGTTTTAGACAGAGAGTGAAGATTTGGATGGGAAATGGTCGCTTTTAATAAATATTAAAACTGCATTTTATGACCACTCAAATCTGACGGAATATTTTACACATAAGTTGCAGTATACAAATGATTGAGATAAAACATGCAAATAACAGAAAAACGCCTTTTTTGTCCTTTGTTTTTGGTGCTGAGACGAATTGCAATTACCCAAAAAGACTGAAAAAGAGAAATGTTGAGAAACCCAAACCACGTTGTTGCCATGGCTTCCAGATGTTTAATTTATTATTGGTTATTTATTTATTTTCTTGCCTTTTACTTTCTGATGGCTTTGACATTTATCTGTGCCTCCTGAGAAGAGTGTCTGATCATGTAAAATAAATTGCCTCTCTTGAGAAAGCTTAACATTTTCAAAACAAGCAATGCTATTATCTTTATGGGTGTTTTTTGTGTGTGTGTGTGTGTGTGTGTGTGTGTGTGTGTGTGTGTGTGTGTGTGTGTGTGTATGTATGTCTTTGATTAGTATTTACATTTGTATTTGTATTTATATTTATATTATATTATAATTTTTGCTTTTAATTTGTAGAAAATGAAAAACCAAAAGAAAACTGAAATGCATGCATTAGAGTGAAAGAAACAGGCCTGATTCAAACGTCCATCATGAACACCAATTATGCCACAGCTCCTAATTCTTATGTGCATTTTTATGTTAATTTTTTAATAACTAAGAGACATCTCCTTTTCAAATATAAGAGGTCACTTTGATTATGTAATAAATGAGTGTTCATCAGTGTGCGCAAGCCTAAAAGATCATACCTGGAGAACACTAGCATGTATGTTAAAAGAATAAAAAAAGAAAATTCACTGACAGTTTACTCACCCTCAGGCCATCTGACATGTAGATGAGTTTGTTTCTTCATCAGAACAAATTTGAGAAATTTAGCATTACAACAGTTGCTCACCAGTGAATGGGTGCTGTCACAATGAGAGTCAAAACAGCTGATAAACACATTACAATAATCCATAATGACTTCATTCCATTAATAAATTTCAGCAAATTTTCATTGGTGTACTGTTTATTTTTTTTTTAATTTTTATCTAAATGGTAGTTTCATATGGATATGGAAAAAAAAAAACTTTTTTTCTTGCAATTGCGACATATCGCAAAAACTTGTTTCTCAGAATTGTGGGATACAAACTCGCAATTCGGACTTTTTTTTCTCAGAATTGTGAGATATAAACTCTTATTAGCGACTTTCTGTATTAAGTCAGAATTGTGAGATATAAACTCGCAATTCTGAGAAATTAAGACTTTTTTCATAGAACTGCGTGATATAAACTTACAATTGTTAGTTATAAAGTCATAAACTTGATATAAAATTGCAGATCAAGTACTTTTTTTGTTGTTTTTTATCTATAGTAGTTTATATGGATATGGAAACCAGTTTCCGCCACTGAATGAAAAAAAAATTAATTGCGTCTTTTTATCTCACAATTCTGATTTTTTTTTCTTGCAATTGCGAATTGTGAGATATAAACTCTTAATAGCAAGTTACTGTATAAAGTCAGAATTGTAAGATATAAACTTGCAAATCTGGCTATTTCTTAGAGTTGTGAGTTATAAAGTCAGAACTAATGTTTTTCTATAAACTTGCAAATCTGACTTTGTTCTTAGAATTGCTTGATATAAACTCACAATTGCGGTCAATGTCAGAATTGCGTTATCAGACTTTTTTCCCCTCAAAACTAGACTTTATAACTTTATAAGAGTTTATATCTCACAATTCCAAGAAAAAATGTCAGAATTATGTGATAAAAGGTCAGGATTGTGAGATATAAGCTTGCAGTTCCAAGAGAAAAGTCAGAATTGCAAGATATAAATTCACAATTGTGAAAAAAGTCAGAATTGCGAGATACAAACTTCCATTTGCAAGAAAAAAATTATTCTTACTTTATTTCTCGCAATTGTGAGTTTATATTATGCAATTCTGACTTTATAACTTGTAACTGCGAGTTTATATCTCACAATGCTAACTTTATAACCTGGAAATTTCGATTAATATCTCGTAATTCTGACTTTATAACTCACAATTGCAAGTTTACAGCAGGCCAAAAGGAATTACGTTGGACGCGACTGCCATCAGACCCAGCAGTTTCTGAAACCGCTTCACAGTGAGTGACCGGCCTTCCCTTACTCTCACGACCTCCGTGAGGATTGCCTCTACACGAGCAGGAGACAAGCGTGCCCGCATCGTAGAGGAATCCCACACCACACCGAGATAAGTGGTTGTCTGTAATGGAGAAAGCACACTTTTCTTGGTGTTTAGTCTTTCACCCCGGCACTTTCATGTGTGACAGAACAACATCTCGATGTTGAACCGCCATCTGATCAGACTGGGCCAAAATCCGCCAGTCGTCGATATAGTTGAGTATGCAGATGCCCTGGAGTCTCAAAGGAGCCAGCGCTGCATCTATACACTTCGTGAAAGTGCGGGGTGAGAGTGCAAGGCCGAAAGGAAGAACCCGATATTGGTATGCTTCGCCCCTGAAAGCAAACCTCAGGAACTTCCTGTGTTGGGGAAGGATGGAGACATGAAAATAGGCGTCCTTCAGATCTATCGTCACAAACCAGTCCTCGGACCTGATTTGTGACACAACCTGCCTGACCGTAAGCATACGAAATTTGAGGCGCATGACTGTACGGTTCAGCAAGCGTAGAGCTAAAATGGGCCTCAGGCTCCCATCCTTCTTGGGAACAATGAAGTACCGGCTGTAGAACCCGGTCTCTCGCTCGTGAGGAGAGACCACTTTGATGGCCTCCTTCCTCAGGAGAGTGTTTACTTCTTGTTCCATAACCAGAGCCTGCTTGTGACCCACGAGTGTGGGAAAAACTCCGCTGAAGCAAGGAGGAGGAGCACCGAACTGAATATGGTACCCCTTTTCTACAGTCTGCAGGATCCAATGAGAGACATTTGGCAGAAGTTTCCACGCTGCCAGAAAGTCTACTAAGTGAATCAGCCTCTCAAGGCTGACCTCTGGTGTTAGAGGAACAGCTAACTCGGAGTCCTGAAGCGGCGAACCGGCAAGAAAACCCCCAATTAGCTGCTCGAGGGACCTTTGTGAAGGTCGCGAGCCTCTCGGAACCGCTACGTTGTCGGGCGGTAACTGAGAGATATGCTCGCTGGTGACCACTGCGCCCTGAAGCACCAGGGGTGGCAGGTTTGGCAAAAACCAATCCCCTGGGGACACTGAGGAGAGACGGGCACCGTATGATGAGGTGTTAACCGCTCTTCCCCATACTGGTCAGGGCCTTTTGGCCGAACTCTTCTTAGCCTGCAAGACCACCCTCAGGTCAGTCTTGGGCTTAGAAGAGCCCGGCCTAGAGCGTCGGCGTGGCCCGCGGTCCCTACCACTGGGGGGAGCATGCGAGGCCACGCTCTGCTTCTGAGCCTCCCTGTATGAGGAGCTAGTATGCGGTGAGGGCTGCTGGCCAGGGTACGGCGAGGGAGGAACCGCTGAAATGTGGCCACTTGACGTCGCGCCTCCTGGTGTCTGTCGACGACTGTATCAACAGCATCGCCGAACAGACCCGAAGGCACGAGCGGGGCGTCCATGAGGAAGACCCTGTCCTTCTCTTTAATGCTGGACAGGGTCAACCACAGGTGCCTCTCCGCAGCCACCATAGCTGCCATAGACCTGCCGATGGGGCCGGCGGTCTCCTTGGTGGCGTAGAGAGACAGATCAGCGGTTCTACGGAGCTCGGCGATGTCATCAGGCCGAGCCGCCTCGCCTTCATCCAGCTCTTTGAGCAGGTCAGCCTGGTAAGCCTGCAACACACCCATAGTGTGGAGGCACGCACCAGCCTGACCTGCTGCCGCATACCCCTTGCCCAACAGAGCCGACGTGGTCTTAAGCGGTCTGGAGGGCAAGGTCGGAGTCTTCAAAGACAATGCCGCCTCAGGGGACAGATAGCTCGCAAGCGTCTGTTCCACTCGGGGCATCGCCTTATACGCGTACTCTGACAGCCCCGCCACGTTGGTGTAATGAGCGGCAGACGGGCTGTAGAGGCGCGCAGAGTATGGTTTTCCCCATGACCTTGACACCTCGGTGCTGAGGTCAGGGAAAAACAGAAGACTCCGGCGTGGAGGTGGTGGCCGAGACCGCAGAAAGCGTTCATCCAATTTGCTTCTCTGCTGTTCAGCCTGACTCTCGGCCGGCCACTCCAGATTTAAATTAGCAACGGCACGAGTGACCACCTCCAGCAGCTCCTCGTACTGGGGAGAATGAGGGGGTGAATCCTCATCTATCGCCCTCCACATTCACCTCCTTGAAGGAGGATAGAAGGAAGAAACCGCAGAGCGGGCTTCCGATCCCAGAGAGTGGGCAGCGGATCTGGCTGGTGAGGCAGAAGATAGGGACTATAAACTTGCAAATCTGACTTTGTTCTTAGAATTGCGTGATATAAACTCGCAATTGCGGTCAAAGTCAGAATTGCGATATCAGTCTTTTTTAGTTTATATTACGCAATTCTGACTTTATAAGTTGTAACTGTGAGTTTATATCTCACAATTCAGTGAATAAAAGTCAGAATTGTAAGTTTATACCTTACAATTCTAACTTTATAACCTAGAAATTGCTAATTAACATCTCGTAACTCTGACTTTAAAACTCACAATTGCGAGTTTATATCTCATAATTCTGAGAAAAAAAATCTGAATTGTAAGGTAAGGTATTTTTATTCAGTGGTGGCTTCCATAGTTTTAGAAAGGTAGCAGACAGGGAAAAACATAAGCCAAAATTGAGGTTTTAAAAACCATTCAAAAAACATATATGATATATAAAATATGATAGAGAAAATGATTTTTAAACCTATATTGTGGTTACGGCATCTACCAACTGGGGCTAACTCGGTCACGCTAACCGGCCAAACTTAATGACTTGGGGCATCTTTGGTTCGGCACAAATTTATGTCTGCTCTGCATGCAATATTACAGTAGTCAGTGACAGAGTAAAGGCTGTTCTCTATTGTCTTTGACTTGAGAGCACCAGTCCCATGACCGCGGTTTGCACTGGTGTAGACAGATCTGTTCAATTTCAAGTGCGTATGTGAGCATGTGTGTCCTCTGTTCCCTTTCTGAAGGGTCTGAATTGTATTAAGTCAAACTGCTATTTCTGTGCCCACAAACATCGTTGTGATAGATGTGGCCAATCATGTGATCTGCTCCAAGGGAGAGGTGTCTGATGGGAGATTTCTCTGGGCTATGGAGTAACCTATTTGTTCCAGTCTGTAAGAGCACTGGAGGTCTCATTCACTTTGAGGAAGTGCTTATAAAGATCCGCTCTGTGTCTTCTGCGTTTGCTAATCTCTATTCTTAGATCTTTGGGGGGATGAGAGGAAGCTGTTGTGTTTGATGTGCAGTAATTCTCACATCTTCTAAATTGTGGTATTTTAAGGAAGACCGCGGTTTGATGACGAGAGGACGGATAAACAAAAGCATTAAATGTCTGCTTGCTGAGCGCCTCATCAAGGATTCCTATTGCATTTGTCACATCTGCTTTGCTTTCTGGATGCAGATATGAAGGGGAGTCTAAATAAATCTTGCTCAGACTTTTCTGTACAGCTGTCTCACTTTTGTTTGATGTAGATGTCACTGTTTTATAAAGACAAAATACGTCAGCTCATTTACGCTGAGAAAAAAAAACTAAAAATAGCTCTTTTTAATTGCTAAGTGTATATATGTCATCTTACCAACTGTGAAAGAATCTAACTGCATTTTAATATACGAAACTTACAGGTAACACTTTACAATAAGGTTCATTAGTTAACATTAGTTAACATTAAGTAAGAATGAATGATACTTTTACAGCATTTATTAATCTTAGTTAATGTTAATTTCAGCATTTACTAATGCATTATTAAAATCACACGTTGTGTTTGTTAACATTAGTTAATGCACTGTGAACTAACATGAATAATGGCTTTATTTTTATTAACTAACAATAACAAAGATTAATAAATAGTGTAATAAATGAATTGTTCATTGTTTGTTCATGTTAGTTAATACATTAACAAATGACACCTTATTGTAAAGTGTTACTGCATAATTTACAGTGAAAAAAACGTTAAAGGACATTCCCAGAAGCTGTTAATAATGTGTATCAGGGTGTTTGGTTACATTTTGTTTTTCTGGATTTTTTTGTTGTTGTTATTCTGTCTCTCACTGTTAAAATAAACCTACTATTAAAATTATAGATTGACCATTCCTGTGTTAGTGGGCAAACGTACAAAACAGAAGGGGTTACATTTTTTTGCCTCACTGTACATATTCTGTTTATAGTAAATTAAATATGTAATTATGCAATTAATATTACATGGCAACCACAAATTACATTTTTTTTTACACCATAAATTATTTTTTTACAGCATACTATGAACACTAGGTCATTAGTCTCATTCTCTACTAATGCATATAAGTGTTCTTTCTTACAGAGCATTTACACGACACCATTTTCAACTAAAAATGTAAAACATTGTGTGTTTTTGTTGTTCATTTAAGTTATTTGGGGCCTGAAACACAAACTTTTGAAAACTGTTTTCAAAGTTCAAGTTTTTATTATTTTCTCTGTGTAAGCTAAAGAAAATATGCAGGTTATGTGTTCAGTCTGTAGGAATGCATATGTGCACAGGCATTTTGTGTATCTTTAAAAAGTGACATAACTGTCACGGTTTGTACTGAGAGATGAGGGAGCCGAAGATAAATCAAAAAGAGTTCTTTAATAACTTAAATCCCGATCACAGGAGAGCACACAATCAAAAATAACCATAACGTTAAGAAGACACAAAGAGACAAACGACTATTAAAGGGTAACTAATGATAGAACACAGGTGATACAGATGACTAATAATCAAAGACAGGTGATACAGATAATGACTAAACACAGGGCTAAACCAAATGAACACAGAGACAGGGGGAAACCAAATGATAAACAGTGCAACAAACAAAGGCAAAAGACATGAAGTGTCAGGTGACATGTGACAGTACCTCCCCCTCCCGGTAGGCGCGTCTCGCGCCGTGATGGAAACACCGGGGAGGGGGGGCGGGCGCCCTGGAGGCTGTTACGGAGCAGGACCTTGCTGGGTTGGGAAGGCCTCCAGGGCGGAACAGGAAGCCATGGCGGGTCAGGCGACCACGGCCGGACAGGCAGTTTGAGCGGCCATGGCGGGTCAGGCGGCCACGGCCGGACAGGCAGTTCGAGCGGCCATGGCGGGTCAGGCGGCCACGGCCGGACAGGCAGTTCGAGCGGCCATGGCGGGTCAGGCGGCCACGGCCGGACAGGTAGTTCGGGTGGCCATGGTGGGTCAGGAGGCCACGGCCAGACCGGCAGTTCAGGTGGCCATGGCGGATCCGGCGGCCATGGCCGGACAGGCAGTTCGAGTGGCCATGGTGGGTCAGGAGGCCATGGCCGGACCGGCAGTTCAGGTGGCCATGGCGGATCCGGCGGCCATGGCCGGACAGGCAGTTCGAGTGGCCATGGTGGGTCAGGAGGCCATGGCCGGACTGGCAGTTTAGGTGGCCGTGGCTGAGCAGTCCCCGTGGCCCTGGTCTCGGTCCTCGACCAAGCCACGTGGACTTGAGGTATATAGCCCCCCCCAAAATTTTCTTTGGGAAATTCAGCAGTTCATAGGGGGGAGGCTCTGGAAGGCTGGCCGGGATCAACTGAGGTTCTGGACGGCTGGACGGGACCAGCTGAGGTTCTGGACGGCTGGACGGGACCAGCTGAGGTTCTGGACGGCTGGACGGGACCAGCTGAGGCTCAGGACGGCGCTCTGGAGGAGCGGGCTCAGGACGGCGCTCTGGAGGAGCGGGCTCAGGACGGCGCTCTGGAGGAGCGGGCTCTGGACGGCGCTCTTGAGGAGCGGGCTCTGGACGGCGCTCTTGAGGAGCGGGCTCTGGAGGGCGCTCTGGCGGCGCGGTCACTGGAGGGCGCTCTGGCGGCGCGGTCACTGGAGGGCGCTCTTGAAGGCTGGACTGGACCAGCGGGGTTTCAGGAAGGCTGGACAGGACCAGCGGAGGATCAGGAAGGCTGGGCGGAACCAGCGGAGGCTCAGGTAGGCTGGACAGGACCAGCGGAGGATCAGGAAGGCTGGGCGGAACCAGCGGAGGTTCAGGAGGGCTGGACAAGACCAGCGGAGGATCAGGAAGGCTGGGCGGGACCAGCGGAGGTTCAGGCAGGCTGGACGGGACCAGTGGAGGCTCAGGAAGGCTGGACAAGACCAGCGGAGGATCAGGAAGGCTGGACATCTTGGGGTGTCTCTGGGTTGGCAGGTGGCCGGGACCATTGGTGGGGTATGTGGAGGTTCTTGGCGTTGGGTGAGCTGGTGCCATCTGATGTGTTTCTGAGGGGACTGGACTGACATTCTCTACTTGTTCTACCTCGAGATTAGAGCAGTTTGAAGAAAGAATGATATTAACCAATTCGACAAATGGGAAATCATGAACAGAGCCCCAACAGAAACACGATGCTGATACAGGCGTCGGGCCATCTCACCTGATGGGAAAGCTCAATGAACTCCTCCACATACCTCTGCAATGTCCGACCACTCTGCCGTAGTCCCCATAGCCTGTCCTCAGCCATCTTTAATGTTTGGTGTCTTCTTCTGTCACGGTTTGTACTGAGAGATGAGGGAGCCGAAGACAAATCAAAAAGAGTTCTTTAATAACTTAAATCCCGATCACAGGAGAGCACACAATCAAAAATAACCATAACGTTAAGAAGACACAAAGAGACTAAGAGACAAACGACTATTAAAGGGTAACTAATGATAGAACACAGGTGATACAGATGACTAATAATCAAAGACAGGTGATACAGATAATGACTAAACACAGGGCTAAACCAAATGAACACAGAGACAGGGGGAAACCAAATGATAAACAGTGCAACAAACAAAGGCAAAAGACATGAAGTGTCAGGTGACATGTGACAATAACCAAGTATGGCTTAGTATGAGTAATACAGCGTACCAGAGGTGGAAAGAGTAATAAAATATGCTACTCAAGTAAAAGTACTGTTACTTCAATGAAATTTTACTTAAGTACAAGTAAAAGTACTGGTCAAAAAATCTACTAAAAGTAAAAAGTAACTCATTTAAAATTTTACTCTGAGTAAAATTTAGTGAGTAATTTTTTTTTTTTTTTTTGAACAGCAGTGCTGGGTGGGGGATTCTAGTGTTATTCAAAAAACACAAGGGGATATAATTCTCAACCTGGTTGTTTTTATTTGAGGAAACAACTTTACAAATTAAAGTGCAATAAAAATAAATAAATAAGATGCATTAAAAAAAACATATAAAACATTTAGGGAAATTTTAGTGCAAATAATCCCATAAAACTTTAAACATCACAACCAATGAATGTTGCATAAACTGTGAATTCAGTAGAGCAGGGGTTCCCAACCTTTTTTTTTACTGCGGGACCCCCCTCCTTCTCCAGTCAATTTTGCAAGGCCCCCCTATGCCTGACATGTCCTCTTATTTATTATTATCTTATTTATTTATTTACTTATTTACTTCCGCAGTAAAGAGAAAATTGTTTATTTTTAAGTCTTTTTTATTAACCAAAACATTTGTTTTGCCTTATTATTCTTCTACTGCATGTTATAAAAAAAACTCAAAATTCAAACAAACTTTAAATTAAAACTTTAAATATACCTTATAACCTTTAAAGAAAACCTCTGCTAAATTCTAACTTTTTAAAATTATATATACAGATTTAAAGCTCCTGAATTCCTTACTTCAGACATTCTTTACAACTTCAGAGTACTTTTTCTTAAATAAGTGAACCTGCCTTACCAAACAGGACAACAGGGAGATGCCAAAAGACCACTAAACCTATCCCTTTGAACTTGACTGACTGAATATCTACTGTTTCCATTAAAAAATTAACATACGAATTCAAACTACAGCAAATACATTCTAAATCTGTTGAAACACATCGATGTGAAGGTTCGACAAAGACAGGATCAGTAAACTGTCTGATCAGTGCGCGCCTGATGCTCATAAACACCGAGCCTCACTCCTCTTCTATGGGTGAGCATTCATTATAAAACACTCACAGGCAGGGGCGGATCCAAAAAATTATTTATGGGGTGGCAAGGGGGTGGCATTAAAATTATGAGGGGTGGCAACACTGAAGCAAGCATCCTTGCATGGTTTTTGTGGATTCAAGGAACGCTATTCTTATTCGGTGTATACACTAGGGTGCATATTTTTACATTTTCCTATAAAAATGAAATAAAGGCTGATGTGTGATTGACTTGAACCTGATATCTGGATTGGAAAGTCAGATAAATTAAATATTTAACTTCTCTTTATTGAGTTCTATGCAAACCTGTAGCAAGTTTAAGTCTATGCCAAGTTTAATTTACAAAGCATGACAAACAATGCAGACTGCATATGGATACAAAGTCTCAGTGGATCAAGTTTCCTTAAGTCAAAAACACATAATAAATATACAGAAACCACATTTAAATCACCAACAAATATCTTCAAAATGAATAAAATAAATCACAGTATTCAGTGCAACAAGAGCAACAAAATGACCTTTTAAAGTATTCAAATATCTTGAATGAGACATGAAAACAAATTCAATATTTTTTGTGCAAGTAAAGCAACAAAAGTCCCTTTAAGTCCAATTATCTCTTCTTTTTTAACAAACCAACAAATTTGCCTTGACCGAAAACTAAATAACAAATTTTGGTGTAACAAGGTTATGACCATTCACAAACAGCTTTGGTGCACATGTGTAAAATTAAAATTCAAGCACTTTCAAGGTGTATTTTCAAGATTTTCCAGCACTGTGGTAAATTACATGTTCACATACATGAGTTCTTCAGTTTAAAACAGATGTTATTGTGCTATTAAAAAACAACTGTCTGGATTGCATATAACATTGCCTAATATAAGTAGCCAACATACAGTATAAAAATTCTATAATTTAAAATATTTAATTAATATAATTTACAGAGTATCTGCAGTATTATAGTAAGACCTGCACAAATAAAAGTAATACTGTATGAGTGGGGTAGGGCAATGTCTATGGTAACATATTAATGACTGGTATAAAATGACTGTAAAAAAAAAAAAACATGATATTAAACTAAAACCTGCAGTTCAAAAAGTGTTGAAATGTTTTTTTTGTTTTTTTTTCACAAATACATTTCAGACTAAAAGTACTAAAAGGTAGTCAAAAATAAGCTATAAAATTAATAATAACATTAATTTAACTAGTCCAAATAAAAAATACAATATTTTTAAGTATAGAAAATCAGATAGGAGTCTAAATGTCAATCAAAAATATTTTCAATACACAAACAAACAAATATGAAGGAATTCTTTTTTTCACTATTTACAGTGCATCTGCAGAATTTTTAAATATCAATTTAGGGCAATGTATGACCCTTTTTAATTGTTTAGATTTTTAGAAAGCACATTAACTTGTTTCACATTTACAACTCTATTTACTGCATAAAGACGTGGGTCGATATTTGCAATAATCTGACTATAAACAGCTGAAAATTTGCAAATTCAATCTTTGTCACGAGGGGGCGCTTTAGGTGCGCTGAAACATCACGGTTTCCCTAGTAGCGGCTGTACACACAGCAGCATTAGCGCTGTTTTATCAGACACGGAATGAAAATGCAAACGACACGATTCTAGGACAGTCTGTTCCCTTCAGATACATTCATATAAAGACATCCGTGCCGCGTTTTGACTTTGAAACGTGCAGCATTCTCGTCTTTCCGTCCCCAACTGTAAGAACTCTTAAAATTATAATTAAGCATTTTCTTATTCTATTTAACATATTTAAAACTTTTTATCGCCTTAAATTTGATACAACTAAATTGAGGAACCCACAGGAGCCCTCTACTTTACGATAGTCCATCGGGGAGGCCGGTTTAACATTTTGGTAGCCCGACAGGAAAACACAATAGCTCCGGCACGTCGGGCTAGCGATTTTGCGAGTTCCGAGTTCTCGTTTTAAACATAATTCGTATTTTTCGTTTTCAAGCCATCGCGGACTGATGCGACAACCTCACTGCATGTTTTCGCTTGATCGCTTGGCTTCTGATTAGCTCTTCCAGGTGTCAGTCCTTGGTTTCCAGGGCGACGCTGATAGATGATTGGGACGCTCGTCACACTATACGCTATTTTTATGTCATCAAAATACAGAGTCGCTGCTGTAAATCGGTCAAGGAAACACTTTTATTTTTTAGAACACTAGGGCTGTATCCGAAATCGCCCCCTATACCCTCAAATAGGGCACTATTTGAGGGGACAGCCATTTTAAGTGGTGTTCGAAACCATAGTGAACGTTCCCGAGTGCACTCATTCACTCCCACAATGCACAGCGAAAACGAGTGTACAACCGCTCAACAGCTAGAGATAACCCATAATGCACTGTGAGAGTCGCGCGCTGACTGAATTCCCGCGTCTCTCCAGACGATGGCATCCGCAGCTGAATCGTCCATCCGTTCATTTTACAACGCGCTCCTCCACTGCGTAATACAGCGTACAACACAGGTACAAATTCATTGTAAATTGATTATTAAATTGTTTAACCAAGGTTTATACGTAAACTCCTTGACATAGTTCAAGATAAATCCTTTAATCTTACTACTCGAACTATCCGTTTTAAATGATTGTTAAACAGTAAGCAATACTATGCAAAAGCGGCAATCCTTAGTGTCCGAATTCACTCACTCATTTTCATTCACTCCTTCAAGTGGACTGAATGAGTGGACTAATGTAGGAAACAGTGAATAGGGTATAGGGGGCGATTTCGGATACAGCCTAGGACACTAGTGCTGGGGTGGCAAATGGGGTGGCAAGGCTTTTTCTTAGGGTGGCAATTGCCACCCCGGTAGATCCGCCCCTGCTCACAGGACAGTAATTTGGACAACTAGGCAAATGTTTTGACGCAAAAATACGATGGGGATCAGAGCCCAGAGAGCGCGCATAGTTTGTGAATCAATAGCGGACTTATGCGTGCCGAATGTACGACTCTGATATACACGAGTGTTATACATTAGGTACGCGCAAGTTTGTTATTACCTTGACATTAGCGCGACGGTTTGCTTCATGCATGAAGCCGAGAGATGTAACTCTGCTGTGCCTTGTTCGTCTCCATCTTTTCTTGAGTTAGAGCGCTGCGTTTGTTCTCCCTCTCACCAAGCAATCAGTAGTTTCCGGTGCGCGATCTCCTCCCTCCCTCCACGCACATTTTTTTTTTTATTAAATTTTTTGGTATTATTTTTTATTTATTCATTTTTACTCAGTAACGGATGATATTTAAAATGTAGTTAAGTACAATACTTAAATAAAAACGTACTTAAGTAAAAGTAAAATTACAAAATTTAAAAGTTACTTTAAAAAGTAGAAGTACACAAAAAACCTACTCAATTACAGTAACGCGAGTCAATGTAATTCGTTACTTTCCACCTCTGAAACTTACCCTTAGGTGTGCAGATTCTCACAGGATAACTTCAGTCAGATTTACAGCACTTCATTCTAATGTTATCCAAAGCATCTTCACATAAGGGATTTCTGCACGACCCCAGTGGTACATCTTACACCTACAATGTTACAAGATTCCAGAAAATGTTTGTCCCCACAGAATGTGAAAATGGTTGTTTGATGCAAGAAAATCAATCACACGTAAAGCTGCAAGCACACTGCACCCGGGCTCACCACCACCCGGAATATGTCAAAAGTCATTTATGTGTGCCAAACTTCCTGCTACCAGGTGGTCGCACTATGATTATAACTGCATATTGGCATGTAGATGTCTTCAGGCCTGCACTTTTATAAAACATATGAAGTTTAGTGCAGACTGAAAATGGTATGTCTGAGTTTGAGTGCAAAGCATGACGTTTCCTGTTGGCAAAAGGTGGCACAATGATTATAATTGAATATTGCCCTTTACATGTCTTTAATTAAGGACTCTTACCAAACATGAGGAGTTTGGTGCAGATTAGACATTGCATGTATAAATTACTGTAAAACAAGTCATTTCCTGTTGACACCAGGTAGCGCTATGATTATAACAGAGTAGTGGCCTTTAGAAGTTTTCAGGCCAAGATTCGTATCGAAGTTTGAGGCAGATCGGACATTGTATGGCTGAGGTGAGCTACAACACCTTCTATTCTCATGGCTCTTTGTCAGACCGCCAAGTACATACCCTTCAACGAAAACTCAAAGGTCCACTGAAGTGCCTTGAAACACGCAGCGTTATTCTATGTGGTGACGTACTTTTAACTGAAACAAAAACATATCGCCCAGCCCCGCCCACTTATTTTGAATAGCCAATAGCATTCCATTGATATCTGCTCGGGCCAGAGCCGTTGAGCTCGGTAAAGCCGCATTTGTGAGCTTATGACAGCCACAGACTAATAAATTACCCCACAGATTCAATATGAAACTCTTTCTAAAACAAAATAGTGATCATAATCATGCTGAGGCTGTGTAGTTTAATACATGCCCATCGCACATATGAGCACATATGATCTGCTTGTGTATTGCGTCTCTGTGTAGGGGGCGGGACACTACGGACTCTAGAGAGCATTTGATTGGACAGAACGTTTGATGAGAAGCTGAAGTGCACGGTGATATCATCAAAATCGTTGATTGATATTGGCGGAAGTGACGAGACTGTAAGTTTTGAATGCCCATATCTTGTGAACGCGAATTTTGTCGTTGTTTTAAAGCACACTAGCTTATAGATAACCTTAAGGGTAATATATATTTATATTAAAAGCCAAAAAACTTTAATTTTGATTTCAGGGGGACTTTAAGATCTTCGCAATTTGACATTGCAAAGGCCTTTAGAGTAGACTGACCAAATGTAATGTTGATGTCATTAAATCTCTAAGAGGAGTTTGTTAGAGCGTAAAACATGCCGCTTCCTGTTGCCAACAGGAGGCGCTATGGCTATCACTGAATACGGTCATCTCTTAACCAACCTGAATTTTGGTGCAGATCACACTTTGTATGCCTGATTTATAACAACTTCCTTTTTCATGTTAAAACATCGAAGTTTGTCAGGCCGCCACAGACACATCCTTCACTAAAAATGATAATGATAATGACACAAAGGGCTTTAGATTACACTTACCAAATTTCGTTTCGGAGTTTATTTAAATACAAGACCTGAAAATGGCAAAAAGGCTAAAAAATGTAAAAATAACTGACTTCCTGTTGGGTTTCGGACATCGCACTGAGGGACTTTGTTGTAGGTATTGGTGTGTTACAGTGCCTTGCAAAAGTATTCATTCATTTTTTTCACATTTTGTTTTGTTGCAGCATTATGTTAAATTGCTTTAAATTAGTTTTTTCACACATCAATTTACACCCCATACACCATAATAATGACAAAGCAAAAACCAGATTTGCAAATTTTACAAATTTATTAAAAATAAAACACTGAAATAAGTACATTGCATAAGTATTCATACCCTTAACTCAGTACATAGTTGAAGCACCTTTACAACCTCAAGTCTTTTTGGGTATGATGTGACAAGCTTTGCACATCTGCATTTGGCAATTATCTACCATTCTTTGTCTCACCTTTTCACCTCTCAAGCTTGGATGGGAGCTTGCAGACATTTTCTAGAGTCCAAGTTGTTCCAATCGTCTTCCATTATGGATAATGAAGGCTACATGCTTCTGTGAACCTTCAATGCAGCAGATTTTTTTCTGAACTCTTCCCTAGATCATTGCCTTAATGCAAGTCTGTCACTGAGCTCTACAGGCAGTTATCTTGACCTCAGGACAGGTCTTTGCTCTGATATGCATTTTCAGCTGTTAGATCTTTTCTAAGAGGTATGTGCCTTTCTAAATCAAACTCATTCAAATGAATTTGCCAAGAAGAAGAAGAAGAAGAAGAAGAAGAAGAAGAAGAAGAAGAAGAAGAAGAAGAAGAAGAAGAAGAAGAAGAAGAAGAATCTGAGCAATTCCAACAGGTAGTCATTCAGAACAATTCTAACTGTTTGTATGCTCTCTCACACTTGCAAAACACTGTAGATGAAGAGATGCTTCTTGTGAGCTTCTTATGAGGGTAAAAATTATTCCAATTTTAATCCAACCTTTTGCCATGCAGTGCATCTTAAAGTCAAAGTCAACTTTATTGTCAATTCTGCCACATGTACAGGACATACAGAGAATTGAAATTGCGTTACTCTCAGACCCATGGTGCATAGAAGTAACATTAAACACAAAAAGTGACATTAAATACAAACAGAACATTAAATACAAAAAGTAACATTAAATACAAAGGTAGAATTTAAAAATATATATATATGAATAAATACAAATAAACATATAATATATAAAAAGAAAAATACAATATACAAGTAAGGGCACATGGTAGAGAGTGCAAACCATGTAAACAACATCTCATCAATGTCAGTTTCAAAACAGTAGACATTAGAAGCAGTCTCTCATTATGAGCGTAAATGGCCTATAGGAGTCTTTTTGCATAATGTTTTCAGTTAGTTAACCTTATCCTAACTTTAGAATACACTGGAATGTGCACTTATCAAGAAATCATGATTTCAGCATTAAACAAAACAGGTTTTACAAACAAATACACATATATCCACTGTTATTAAATGAGACCCATTGTCACTTCACATTTTCACTACTGCCCTTCACTATCAGACACTTCAGTCGGGGGGAATTAAGATGTCCCGTTCAAGGAAACTCTATTACTGTGACTTAATTGAGTTCATAATTGCATTAGCTTGCTTCACTTGCCAGCCGAGTTCACTGGACGAGGATGAAGTCGCCTTTGGCTCTAACTCAACAGCTTAAACATTATAGTGACAAAATGGCCAAGTGCATTAAATGGATACTATCTACTTTGTACTTGCTACGATAACCTTAATGGAAACCTAAGCTTCAGAAGTGTTTCCAGTATTGTCTTAGTTTGGAAAAGCTATAGTCGCTTAGTCATCAGTCAGTTAAGCCAATTAAGACATTATTGGTTTGTTAAACTATTGGGCTTATTGAGGATTAAAGCCCCTATACAGGTATGCTTTGGTAATAATTTAATACATTGACATGACATGGGCTTCTATTTCGATCTATAACAAATGAACATTCTTTTAAGAAGTTTTATTGAAAGTCCACTTGGCTCTATGCACATGTCCACTAGTTTGAATAGTCAATGATGATTTTGCCTACTACCGTATTTTGTTACACAAACTATCATCGGCATCATTAGCGATAGCAGGCGATGGCTTCCTGAGGTCTTTCTCGGTCAGAGACAGCAACATTTCCATTAGCTCTGAATCACAAATGCCAACTTGATGATATTGAGCTCAGAGCTGAGATCACCATTAGGGCTACGATCCATTGACGAGTTCCCTGAAAGTGATGCTTGGCGATTGGCGAATTAGACGGCTCCTGTCTTTTGTTGTCGACGCTAATGGAACGATAGCGCTGGCCGATGACTGTCAGGGTGATATTGGGAGCTCAATAATACATCTTTATTTAGACCCACGCAGGAGCAAGCAGGATAAGGGCTTGAGTGAAGAGAAGTGCATTAGCAGGCATTAGCGAGCATGCTAATCATCACTCAAGGGAGGAAAGAGGAGGCCAGGAGAGAATAAAAAGGACTGAAGCAATGCAATCACTCCACTCTCAAACATGAGAGAGCACATTTACTCTAAACACAGGGATGCAGATCATCAGATTCGAGTGTTTATGGATTTTTCATAGAATCAATATTGAATTCAAAAGAGCCTCATGTTTTGTCATACATCGTAATAATGCTTTTTTTTAACCAAAACACTATGCAAAGACTGTTTTCCTCCACTAATATTTGTGTCAGTCTAATAGGCATTGTGTGTAATTAAATGTCCAGCAGTGTCCATTTCAGTGCCAACCAATGGTTTGGAAGTGTCGTGAACCTTACACTTAAACATCAAATCACACTCAATCCACAATCATAGTCTCTAAATGTTAAAGCTTCCTGATGTGTACTGAACAAACCATCTGTTCACCTGTCAATCAATAAGACTTGTACTGTACTCCTCAAAATGTTACATTTGGTGAGGAACATAGTAAGTGATGTAACAGGTTTGCAAGCCATTTGGAATAAAACGGAGGAAATCCATCTCCTGAATTTGAATTGATTTAGACTTGAGGTAACAATTCAAAATTAAAATGTAAGCAAAATTAAAGAATATATATTAATAATCCAATTAATTTTTTAGCAAGAAAAGCAAAGTTTGATTATTGGCGTGACAAAGCCATGTTTGAAAGTTTTGGGGAAAGGTAAAAAAAAATAAAATAAAAAACCTTGAAGTTTGAAGATAGATGAGATTTCGGGTATCAGATTGTATCTATTCATGAAAATTTAAAAATAAAATCAGATTAGATTGCTGTCACCGGTTGTGGGAGGTGAGGAGCAAGAGGGAAACACGCAAGAACCAGGAATTCAAAGCAGACAAAATATTTAATAAATGAAACTTGGAAACCAATGGAAACACAACCTGTTCTATCAACATTAAGACAGAACAAAGAAACAGGGAAATCGCAGGGCTATAAATACTCAAACAAACAAGGATAATTAATCAACACAGCTGGACAGAATAACTTATTAACTAAACAAGAACAGGAAACAGACCATATAAGGGAAGACAGGAAGTAAGGCTGGGGCAAAAACATGGAACATGAACTGTGACAATTGCATAATCCAGTCTAAAATGTAATTTTTCAGTATTTGAAACATTGTAGTAGTATTGCAATTCCTTTGAATAAAAAAAAAAAAATCTGGATTTACCTCATCCCAGCATGAGGATTTATTCAGATTTTCAATGATTATATTGTCACCATAAAATAAAAATTTATTTTTAACTGTTATTTATCACAGTAGTTAAAAGTTTTTGAACAGTAAGATGTTTTATGTTTTTTAAAGAAAAAGTCTCTTCTGCTCACCAAGCCTGCATTTATTTAATTCAAAGTACAACAAAACTATTTAAAACTCCAGTCACATGATCCTTCAGAAATCATTCTAATTTTCTGATTTGCTGCTCAAAAACATTTATTATTATTGTTATGTTGAATACAGCTGAGTAAAAAATTTTCAGAACGTTCAGAAGAACAGCATTTATCTGAAAAAATTTTTTTGTAACGTTTGTAGCATTATAAATGTCTTTGTCATCACTTTCAATCCATGTAAAGCATTTTAGTACAAAAATGTACACTGATAATAAATGTTTCTTGAACAGCAATTCAGCATTAGAATGTGACACTGAAGACTGGAGTAATGATGCTGAAATTTCAGCTTTGAGCACAGGAATAAACAACATGTTAAAATATATTAAAATAAAAGCCGTTATTTTAAATAGTAAAACTATTTTACAATATAACTGCTTTTGCTGTGTTTTGAATCAAATAAATGCAGGTTGGATGAGCATAAGAGACTTCTTAAAAAAAAAATCCAGAAAAAACATTAAAAACTTTTGACTGGTATGCTCTAAAATAAATAAAGGTGCTTCAAGATGCCATAGAAGAGCCTTTTTTGTCTTATTGGTTCCATGAAGAACCTTTAACATCTGAAGAACCTTTCTGTCTCACCAAAGAAAGAAGGTTCTTCAGACTATAAAAAAGTAAGAGATGGTTCTTTAAATAACCTTTGACTAAATGGTTCTTTGTGGAACCAAAAATGGTTCTTCTATGGCATCACTGTGAAGAACCTTTTAAAGCACCTTTATTTTTAAGAATGTAGTGTATATTAATTACAATGACACAATCATTAGAGATGAACCAGTCAAGTTTTAACATTTGCATTGTTTGTTTATTTATTTCTTGAGTCAGACTAAAAATGGAAATGAAATTCAAAATGGAAGAGGTGTTTGTATTATTTCATTGTGCTGTTTTCTGCCTCTTCAAATAAAAACACTTGAAGTCATGCTACGCCCACTGTTCTATCTGTTGATCTTTACATGGATGTAACCTACATTACGATGTGTAGTCCCATTTAGTCCAATTATAATTCAGCTCTGAAAAAGTTAGTTTTTAGATTACTGTTCAGTCCAGTGTTAATGGTCCTGTATCACAATACATGGGATTTCCAAAGATTAAACACTTGAATAACTCAATGTAAACAGGACCTTTAGAGAGATCTGGACATCTATAGGGTTTTTCTTTTTCTTCATTGTTAAAGCAGCCACACTATAGAGACACTATACACTATAACAGCAAGTGGAATTGAATAGTTCAAGATTTCAAACACATGTGTGTTTTTCTGCCACTAAATGAAGATAAAACTTCACCCAGCCAGGTCAAAGCCCAAGGGCAATAAATAATTCAGAAAGTTAAAGGCAGTACTGATGAGGGCAAACACCTGTGTTTGTCAGCAGCCCAGATGTGAGTGAGGTGTAATCAGATTGAGTCAGTGTCTTATTAAAACACAGCACTGCTTTGTGCTCTAACAGGCCTGAATCACTGTAATGGTGATAGATCTTCCAGGTGGTCTTATCACATCTACATTCTCTTTCTTCACGTGTTTATAGGACAATCTGCCAAGCACTTTTTCCCTAAACACTGATGATATGTATATTTCATGCATTGAGTTTTCCTTATGAACCAAGGGAATTTCTAGTCTTTTATCAGGCTTTTTATTTACTGGATGAATAGAAAGCTAAAAAATAACAGTGTTCATCTGAAAAAGAAATCATTTGTAACATCGTAATTGTACATAATGCCACCTTTAATCAATTTGACATGTCCTTGCTAAATAAAAGTATTCATTTCTTTTAAGGCGAGACATTGCAGGTGAATAGGGTAAAAATAATTAACTAATAGTTATCAACTTACTTACCCAGTTGATTGATAACTTTGATAACTGCAAAAATGTTTTTGTTATTACAAGTTTTCTAAAATGTTAGGTTTAAATATGCTAATGAGGCATTATTAATGAAATATGCACTAATTTGTAAACATTTCTAGTGCAAAAATCTCAACACTGGATGAAGTCAGTTTCAAAATTCTTGTTTGATTTTTTTGACATATTAGAGTCAAAAGTTTTTACAGAGAGAAGTTTGGGTATCTCATTTCGTCACGAAATAATTCAGAAAAAACAGACAGGACACACTATATTTTTATACCATTTTTGGGGGAATAAAATGTATAAAATCAAGTAAATTATATACTGTATGAACAAATCCCTTTGTAAAAACCTTCAGGATATAGACAAGAATAAAAATGTAAAGTTTGGTGTGCTACTGAAGATTTATGGCTCAGTGTAGGAGAAAAATCTAATTTGGAGAGGAAAGCCTTTAAAAATATGCATTGTAACTGAAATCTATTGACACAAATAGACAAAGTGCTATAAAAGAAACACTTAACAGTGTTTTCTGGATATTTTCTTTCCACTAGTCTGAAAAAACACTTTATGAAAACCCAAAAAGCCCAAAATCTCAATCTTTTTTAAGTGTTTTTGCCTGCAGTGTCTTTCCTTAAATTACTGACCTCAAACATTTGATTTTTAGAGTAAATGTGGCCATTTCTCATAACAAAAAGTGTCACCATATTTTGAAACTCTTTTTTTTTTTTAAGTTTTCATAGATATAAATCATTCACAAACACTACTATATGTGCAATAAAGAGCTTTCTTCATCATTGACAAAAGAGAAAAGACAGTTGCATTGGTAAATATCCACCTCATTCAGTGCTCTATTTGTTTTCTTATTCTCTATCCCATTACTATTTCATTGTGAAAAACTGCTGCAAACAATGCTGTCCAAATGAATCAAGCTGTCATGAATAATTTGTTAGTTGAATGGTCAATGGGGATTCATCACTGCTAAGAAAACACACAAGACATGATTCCTGAAGTTTTATCATAGAAAATGATTCTCAGGTTGGTACACCATAATCCTCACTGTTAGACTAGGATTTATCAGTAATATTCTACTTAGAAACAACCGTATTTTGCTAGGACCCATGCCCAGTAAAAAGGGTCTTGCAATGCTGCTGTCATGTCATTTTATCCAAATGTGAAATGTGTTCATCTCATATTGCTTTTGAAAGTGATATGGTAGTAACCACTGTGATGTAAGGTTCAAGGCCAAGACTGTAATTCAAGAGGACAGAGTTGTACATGATTCACATATAAGCCATAAAAAATGAATTCAATGTAGCTGTTTAGTTTGTAGTTCTACAACCTAAAAGAGAAGGAGCAATTTCAAGCCATGAGTTCTCCCTGGAATTTCCTATCAAGTTTCACAGTTACGAGAATACGTTTCATGGTTTATGAATAAAATAAGGTTCATGGTTAACATTGAAAAGACTTTTCAGTTTTGCTCTACTACATAAATTGTGTAGTCCTACTGTACCTCAAGTGGGAATTTTGCAGCTGCTGTGTTTTTTATATAACACAGCATTTTGTATTTGGTCCTGCCAGGCTTCATGAGAAATGTGATTAACAGCAATGAATAAGTACATTTCCATTGTTTTTTTTTTTTTTGTCTAATTTGTCAGTAAATTTTCCAGTAATCCCACAGTGAAGATATTGGCAGTTTTCATGATCTTGTGTAGATAGAGATCAACAGAGGCTGTACATACTATAGGCCTTTTTCTGTAAAAGCCTCTCTTTCTATTTCTCTCATCCTCTTTCCTTTTCTCTCACAGTCTGTCAGCAGTGTGCCAGACATTGTTCAAAGCCAAACAGTCTGTTTTCCCTATAATCAATACAGCTCTCAGATTCATCACACATTTGGAGGCTGTCGTTTCCTATTTAAACCGAATCTGGACCAAAATCAACACAATTTGCTTTTGTTTTGTCATTTTCAAAGGACACTCTAACACTGTTCACTGCAAGCCACATTGGAGATGAATAGAATAATTTACATGCTGCCTTTTGAGATAATGGATTGATGGATTTTTACCATTACATCACTTGTGCACCAGCGGATTCTCAGCAGTGAATGGGTGCCGTCAAGATGAGAGTCCAAACAGCTGAACCTGGAGAGCAAAACATTCAAATCCAGATTAAACTTTTTGAACATACTGTATGGCCTCAGAATTTAAATGGAATTTTTTAAAAGAAAAGCAAAGTTTGTCAAATCAAACCACATTTGAATGTATTCGAAGATATATGAGATTTCGGCTATCGGATTAAATCCATTCTTGAAAATGAGTTGTTCAAAAGACAAAAAGGATTTTGAAATCAGATTAGATTGCAAAATTTAGTCTTGTGTTTTTTAGTATGTGTTGGGTGCTGTCAGAACAAGAGTCCAAACAGCTGATAAAAACCTCATAATTATGCACAATTCACACAACTCGAGTTAATCTATTAACATCTTGTGAAGTGAAAAACTGTGTGTTTGTACAAAAACAAATACATGCATTTTAACATTTAACCATTGCATCTGACCAAAATACCAGTCCATAATTTATAATTACACTTCCTTCAGTTTAATTATGAAAGAGTCCATCTTCTGTTGTCTTGTCACATCAAAATCCACCAATGTATTTGTTTTAGACTGTTTTTGTTTGAAAACGGTGCCTGATCTGTGCATATTTCTGTTCTAATTCAGACAGAATGATATTTTCGCTGGAGAAAGCTATGTAGAAACGTGTGCCTTGTTGCTAGGAGACGCATAACAAATTAAAACAATATGCGTTCTAAAATCATCTGAAAATATCAAACATGTTTGATATCCTCCGACTGGATGGAATCAAAGTCTGAAGCTAAAAAATCGGAGTCTGTGACCATCATACACTACGCGATTTTCTATGGAATCTGTCAACTCAAATCTGCAGACTGGCTTTGACTTTCAGCAACTATCCTTAACTTATCCAGACTGTTAATCTGTGGAAAATCAGAGCAAAAATTGCATAGTGTATTCCAGGCTTGTGGCAAATCATTTGATTCAAAACGGAACTTCAATGCGCGTATGGCGAATTATTTGACTCAAAACGGAACTTCAATGCACGTATGGCGAATCATTTGATTCAAAACGGAGCTTCAATGCGCGTATGGTGAATCATTTGATACAAAATGGAGCTTCAATGCGTATATGGCAAATCATTTGATACAAAACGGAGCTTCAATGCGCGTATGGTGAATCATTTGATACAAAATGGAGCTTCAATGCGTATATGGCAAATCATTTGATTCAAAACGGAGCTTCAATGCGTGTATGGTGAATCATTTGATACAAAATGGAGCTTCAATGCGTATATGGCAAATCATTTGATACAAAACGGAGCTTCAATGCGCGTATGGTGAATCATTTGATACAAAATGGAGCTTCAATGCGCGTATGAGGAATCATTTGATACAAAACGGAGCTTCAATGCGTGTATGGTGAATCATTTGATACAAAATGGAGCTTCAATGCGCGTATGGCGAATTATTTGACTCAAAACGGAACTTCAATGCGCGTATGGCGAATCATTTGATTCAAAACGGAGCTTCAATGCGCGTATGGTGAATCATTTGATACAAAATGGAGCTTCAATGCGTATATGGCAAATCATTTGATACAAAACGGAGCTTCAATGCGCGTATGGTGAATCATTTGATACAAAATGGAGCTTCAATGCGCGTATGGCGAATCATTTGATACAAAACGGAGCTTCAATGCGTGTATGGTGAATCATTTGATACAAAATGGAGCTTCAATGCGCGTATGGCTAATCATTTGATTCAAAATGGAGCTTCAATGCGCGTATGGCGAATCATTTGATACAAAATGGAGCTTCAATGCGCGTATGGCGAATCATTTGATTCAAAATGGAGCTTCAATGCGTGTATGGCGAATCATTTGATTCAAAATGGAGCTTCAATGCGCGTATGGCAAATCATTTGATTCAAAATGGAGCTTCAATGCGCGTATGGCGAATCATTTGATACAAAATGGAGCTTCAATGCGCGTATGGCAAATCATTTGATTCAAAATGGAGCTTCAATGCGCGTATGGCGAATCATTTGATACAAAATGGAGCTTCAATGCGTGTATGGCGAATCATTTGATTCAAAATGGAGCTTCAATGCGTGTATGGCAAATCATTTGATTCAAAATGGAGCTTCAATGCGCATATGGCGAATCATTTGATTCAAAATGGAGCTTCAATGCGTGTATGGCAAATCATTTGATTCAAAATGGAGCTTCAATGCGCGTATGGCGAATCATTTGATTCAAAATGGAGCTTCAATGCGTGTATGGCAAATCATTTGATTCAAAATGGAGCTTCAATGCGCGTATGGCAAATCATTTGATTCAAAATGGAGCTTCAATGCGCGTATGGCAAATCATTTGATACAAAATGGGGCTTCAATGCGCGTATGCCAAATCATTTGATTCAAAACGGAGCTTCAATGCGCGTATGGCGAATCATTTGATTCAAAACGGAGCTTCAATGCGCGTATGGCGAATCATTTGATTCAAAACGGAGCTTCAATGCGTATATGGCAAATCATTTGATTCAAAACGGAGCTTCAATGCGCGTATGGCGAATCATTTGATTCAAAACGGAGCTTCAATGCGTATATGGCAAATCATTTGATTCAAAACGGAGCTTCAATGCGCGTATGGCGAATCATTTGATTCAAAATGGAGCTTCAATGCGCGTATGGCGAATCATTTGATTCAAAATGGAGCTTCAATGCGTATATGGCAAATCATTTGATTAAAAACGGAGCTTCAATGCGCGTATGGCGAATCATTTGATTCAAAATGGAGCTTCAATGCGTATATGGCAAATCATTTGATTAAAAACGGAGCTTCAATGCGCGTATGGCGAATCATTTGATTCAAAATGGAGCTTCAATGCGTGTATGGCAAATCATTTGATTCAAAACGGAGCTTCAATGCGTATATGGCAAATAATTTGATTCAGAACAGAACTTTAAAGTGCGTATCGTGAATAATTTGATTTAGATCGGGACATAGGAGCGGCTTCGCGGGATGTTTTATCCCCACCGAGGATAAAAAATAATTCAACAGAGGCATGGATGCATAGACCCCCCAGCAAATCGCACCCTGTATATAATTATAATTACTTATGGATTATTGTGATGTTTTAATCAGCTGTTTGGAGTCTCATTCTGATGGTACCCATTCACTGCATGCAATGCTAAATTTATCCAAATCTGTTCCGATGAAGAAACAAACTCATCTACATCTTAGATAGCCTGTATAGGTGAATAAACTATTCAGCACATTTTCCTTTTTGGGTGAATGATTTCTTTAAGAACTGTTAACTGGTTTTCAGGGAACACAAAATAACTTTCAATGGCATTATTGTGAAACCCCCATTTGGAACCTTTTTTTTTTTACAAGTGAAGAATCAGTTACTGCTTTCTTTAAATATTGTGTCACTCTATCAGGGAGTCCAGATAAATTGACAGAGAACGTCTCGGGTTACTATTGTAACCTTAGTTCCCTGAGGGAACGAGACGCCGCGTCAGGAACGCTATGGGGAACGCCATTGGCGGGCCGCACTCTGAACTGTGTATAACAACCAATGAAATGACGGGAGTGACGTCACAGGCGCGGTGACGTCATCGACCGGGAAGTATAAAACGCGTGCGTTTGAAGCCGGCGGCAGCTCTTTTAGGAATGAAGCGAGCGCCGCAGGGTGCGGGAATTATGGTCCGAGACGCGGCGTCTCGTTCCCTCAGGGAACTAAGGTTACAATAGTAACCCGAGACGTTCCCTTCCGGGAACTCGAGCCGCGTCAGGAACGCTATGGGGAACGAGACTACCAACGCCCCCATAATTTCCGAGCCCTGCGAGTGTCTGCTCAACCAGGGTGGAAAAAGAGAGAGCCCTTGTCTAGCATTCCGCGGACAAGAAGGCCCTGTAGTCCTCGGCCCTCGGGCACACGAGGAATGGTAGTCTTCCTCTGTCTGGTCGCCAGCCAGAACGAGAGGTACTCCGCGGCCCTCAGGCACACGCAGAGTCTTAGTCCTTTGTCTGGGGGTTAGCCAGAACAAGAGGGACCGAATGACCACTGTCTAGCACTCGGCGGACAGATGGTGTAGGTAGTCCTTGGTCCAGGAGGACAATGCACTCGACCTCAAGAGTGCTCCCCGGCCCGCAGGCACACGGGGAATGGGGTTCTACCTCTGTCTGGTCTCCAACCAGAGCGAGAGGTGCTCCTCGGCCCTCGGGCACACGAGGAGTCTTAGTCCTTTGTCTGGGAGTGGCCAGAACAAGAGGGACTGCAACGACCACTGTCTAGCACTCGGCGGACAGATGGTGTTAGGTAGTCCTCGGTCCGCAGACCCACGAGGACAGTGCACTCGACCCCAAGAGTGCTCCTCGGCCCGCAGGCACACGAGGAATGGAGGTCTTCCTCTGTCTGGTCGCCAGCCAGAACGAGAGGTACTCCACGGCCCTCAGGCACACGCAGAGTCTTAGTCCTTTGTCTGGGAGTTAGCCAGAACAAGAGGGACCGAATGACCACTGTCTAGCACTCGGCGGACAGATGGTGTGGGAAGTCCTCGGTCCGCAGACCCACGAGGACGGTGAGCTTGACCTCAAGGCTCCTCGGCCCTCGGGCACACGAGGAGAGGGTGATCCTTTGTCTGGGGGTTCAGCCAGAACAAGAGGGATCCAAGGCTCGGCCTGGAGCTCCGCCAGGACGCGAGGGAATAAGCCATTGTCTAGCATTACGCGGACAAGAGGGCACTGCAATCCCCGGCCCTCGGGCTCACGGGGAAGACAGTAGGTGCCTCCGCCTGGTAGCCAGCCAGTGCATGAGGCACTCCTCGGCCTTCTGTGAAGGCAGACGAGGAGTCTTAGTCCTTGGTCTGGGGAAAGCCAGAAACCAGAGGGACCGGAGTACACTCGGTCTGATAGCATCCTGCGTCAGAACACGAGGAGAATTAAGCCATTGTCTAGCATTCCGCGGACAAGAGGGCTGTGCAGTTCTCGGCCCTCAGGCACACGAGAACCGTGACCTCTGCCTGGTTCGCCAGCCAGTGCGAGAGGTACTCCTCGGCCCTCGGGCTCACGAGGAGTCTTAGTCCTTTGTCTGGGGGTAACCAGAACAAGAGGGACCGGAAGCTCGGCCTGGTAAGCATACCGGGACGCGAGAGTATGAGCCTTTGTCTAGCATTACACGGACAAGAGGCTTTTAGGTCTGCTCCTCGGCCCTCAGGCTCGCGAGGATGCAGGGACACTCCTCGGCCCTCGGGCACACGAGGAGCGTCGTGGCGAAAACGACTTCTCTTCTTTCCGCAGAAAGAATGCGCCTTGAGAAGTCTCCTCCTGGCTAGGGAGGTGGCTAACCCTCTAGGCCTAGCGCACTAGGCCGAGAGTACAGCCGAGCCTGGAGCGGCTCTGAGGTCAAGCTCATAGTACCTGACGGATGTCAGGGGCGAGGACCAATTGTCAGGGGCGAGGACCAACCCGCAGCATTGCAGATGTCCTTTTTTTCGGAGGGGGACACCTGCTGTCAGAGCTTTTGGAGGCAGGCAGCCTCAGAAGGAGTAAGTCTTGGCTCCCCATGGAGCTGGGAGACCAGAGGACTTGGAAGTAGTAGGAATGGCATCTGTGATCCATCTACTGATAGCTCTGAACGTGCCACATGCTTTCTTTGTGGCCGTATGTGCCCAGTGCGCATACTGGACAGATATACTTCCCATTGGTCGCACTCCAGGAATGGAGGTAATAGAGGCTTGAGACCCCTCAGGGTCTCAACCTGAGTGCACCACCGAGGAAACCATACCGACGAGCCACCACGAGGGGCGTGGTAGGCCAATAAGCCGCCACGAACACCCTCAGGATGGAGTGAGCTGGTTTTGTGGGTTTGCGAGGACTCAGTACTGTACCAACGGGCAGTAACTTGGTCTAGATGGTGTTCGTGACACCATGAAGCAAACAGTCACTTAAGGTTTCCTCGTGAAGGGAGCTCTGGATAGGAGCAGGGTCTCAACAACCTCGGTTGAGAGACCCTAGTCTATGAGTTGCGCCCCCCCCAGGGGCCATACTCATAACTTTCCACCTCTCCATGTGGGGGTAGCAGGCCGCGCCCCCAGCTTGAGAGGGAAGGTCCAAGGCCATGGTTGGACTAGCCGTGACGATGCCGGCATGCTCTTTCCAGAACTCCAGGGTGCACAGTGATCGGGAGAATGTGTACAGACGCAGCCTCAGCCACGTCTGTACTATGGCGTCCAGTCCGGGCGGACCTGGAGGCACTAAGGAGAACCAGAGAGAACCTTGCGATATCTATCGAGTCGCCAGAGGTCCCAACTTCTGAGTCTCCATGCTTCATTACTTCCTGATGAAGCCTGGATCTCCCGACCGTGGAGGAAACGTGTGACCAGGGGATACTTGCCCACTGAGAGGCCACCTAGAGGGGCGTGGAAGGCGTTTATAGCCGCCACGTAACCCTCAGGGTGGAGTGAGCTAGCCCTGCGGAAAGGCGAGACTGTAGGAACTCCAGAACTGTACCGGCCGGGCAGTTGACTGGGTCCAGGTGGTGCTCGCGGCACCATCTCGTGAATAAGTTCCACTTAAGGCCACACAGTTTCCTCGTAGAGGGAGCTCTGGATTGGAGAAAGGTCTCAGCAACCTCGGTTGAGAGACTCGCTCCTATGAGTTGTGCCCCCTCAGGGGCCACACCCATAACCTCCACTTCTCTGGGTGGGGGTGGCATATTGCGCCCCCAGCCTGAGACAGGAGGTCCCTCCTGACGGGAATCTCCCACGGAGAGCCGTCTAGGAGAGATACCAGGTCCGAGAACCATACTCGTGCCGGCCAGTATGGGGCTACTAGTAGCAGCCGCACTTGAAACCGACGGACCCGTTCCAGAACTCCCGGGAGCAGAGCGATCAGGGGAAAGGCGTACAGACGCAGCCTCGGCCACGTCTGTGCCATGGCATCCAGCCCCAGTGGAGCTGGAGGAACTAGAGAGTACCAGAGGGGACAGTGCGATGTCTCTTGAGTCGCAAACAGGTCCACCTGTGCCTGGCCAAATGTTCTCCAGATCTGCTTCACCACCTCTGGGTGAAGCATCCATTCCCCGGGCCTCAGCCCCTGCCTGGCAGGACGTCTGCTCCCACGTCCAGAGATACTGGACTGCTCTCAGGGAGAGAAGTCTTTCCTTAAGACCATAGGAGAATCCGGTACGCCAGCTTATATAAGGGGCGTGAGCGGATACCTTTTGGAAGGAAACACTTCAGGGCGTGGAACACGGCTAGCATCTCTAGGCGATTTGTGTGCCAGGAGAGATGGAATTGCTCCACAGGCCTTGGGTTGAGCGGCCACTCATGACCGCCTCCCCATCCGGTGAGGGATGCGTCCGTCGCTAGCATGACGCGGCGACGAGGAGCTCCCAGAACCGGACCCTGAGAGAGAAACCAGGGTTTCTTCCACATGGCCAAGGCACGTAGGCAGCGCCGCGTGACCTTGATCTTGCGAAATGGGTTTCCCCTCGGGGAGAACCGCCTGGTTTGAGCCACCACTGAAGTGGTCTCATAAGCAGCAGTCCAAAAGGTATCACGTTGGAAGCGGCTGCCATAAGACCTAACAGTACTTGGGACTGTAGACAGTGGGTGACGGGCCTAGCTTGACCGCATTTACTGCAGTAAGGATCGACTCGAACCGAGCAGGTGACATTCGTGCCTGCATCGTGGTCGAATCCCAGACTACACCTAGATAAGTGATTTTTAGAAATCACACCCTTCTTGGTGTTGAGTCTCAACCCCAATTCTTTCATGAGAGCGAGAACAACACCTCGATGTTGAGCCGCTAATTATTCTGAGCTGGCCAGAATCGACCAGTCGAGTATGCGGATGTCCTGGAATCACGGAGGAGCCAGAGCAGCATCCACACACTTCGTGAAAGTTCGGGTGAGAGCTAGGCCGAAAGGAAGTACTCTGTATTGGTGAGCTTTGCCCCTGAAAGCGAGCCTGAGAAACTTCCTGTACTGACTTCCTGTTCCAGACCCTGCTCGGGGTTTACCCCGCTGAAAGGTGTCGGCTTGGCGCCGAACTGAATAGTGTAACCTTTCTCTACAGTACGCAGGACCCACTTTGAAACATTTGGCAGTAGTTTCCACGCTGCCAGAGAGTTTACTTAGGGTACCAGCCTCTCGAGACTGGTGTCTGGATTTACTCGAGGAACTAACTCGGAGACCTGTAACAGCAAGCTGGCAGGAAGCTCCTGAACTAGCTCTTCGAGAGACCCCCGCGGGGGCTGCGAACTCTCCAGGGCCGCTACGTTTCCGGGCGGAACAGCTAGAGGATGTTCGCGGGAGATAGCCGCGCCCTGTAACACTGGCAGGGTTAGCTGACTCATCTCCTGAGGGCCACGAAGGGGTCTGAAACCCGCACCCGGAGGTACGGTGCAAACCCCCTCGCGAGGGGCTGCCCTCAACGGCCCTGAGCCACAACCGTCAGGGCCGTTTAGGCGAGGACTTCCTGGATAGGAGGACGACCCTCAGGTCGAACCTCTTCTTTTTCTTGGAAGCCCCCGACTTAGAGCGTTGCTTTCCGGGTCCTCTAGGCATAGCCGGAGGAACGCGGGCGGCATCGCTCTGTTTCTGCGCCTCTGATGTGGAGAGCTGGTACACGGCTGGGGTTTAAATCTTTCCCGTCAGGAACCCCGACACGTGTTCATTTGCTCATCAAGCCTGAAGTTTTATTAGGCGGCCTGAAGAGCAAAGACGGAGCCTTCAGAAATGATGCCTAGACCGGGGAACAGAGGCTGATAGCGTCTGTTCAACCCGCGGCGTCATCTCTACTTTCTAGTTTTTCCCAGATCTAAAACTCAATGTAGATCGGGAAGGACAGAAAGCTCCGTTTGGAAGTGCTGACATAGTCCGCAGGAAGCAAAACGTTTGCTTTTCTGCGGCTCATATCTTATTTAGCTAATGCACAGTCAGCACAACCACCAGCTCATCATGCTGAGGCGATCAGGGGGGGCGGTTAAATACTTTTGACAACGCACTTTACATCAACCTCCTTGGAGAAAGATATGGAAAGCGTTGAAAACCTTTCCTGGAGGGAAGTAACCGCATTGCGGGCTTCCTCATCCAGAAAAAAGGTTTACCGATCCATCAGATAGGAGAGGAGATAGGGTATTTTTATAACACCCGTCTCCAGTCCCTCTAATAGATCGAGCCGCGATCTTAGCGAGTGCAGCAACCGCTCCGCCTCAGCGGAAGCGGGGCCAGACCCGCGAGAAACGCTGGCGAAGGCTCCCTCCTCGAAGAGAGCCTTCCGTGGAGCACCCGCAGTGGAGATTTTTACGCTCTCACTGTGGACAGTCAGCCTTTTCGAGGGCTGACTGTGCGTGCTCTACACTCAAGCAAACCACACATAGACTGAGTGTATCCCCACCAACAATGAAGCATTGGCAGGGAGGAACACTCTATCTATGTGGCTGCTTGTACCGCCTAGTTTCGTAACACTTCTTTCCCCCATGGTTGCATTTTAAAGGTCATACTACTCAAATAAAAGCCGTGCAAACTGGCACGAAAAAACAGCAGTATGACCGAGACAGACACAGACACAGAGAGCTCTCGCTGAATGACAAAAGCTGCCGCCGGCTTCAAACGCACGCGTTTTATACTTCCCGGTCGATGACGTCACCGCGCCTGTGACGTCACTCCCGTCATTTCATTGGTTGTTATACACAGTTCAGAGTGCGGCCCGCCAATGGCGTTCCCCATAGCGTTCCTGACGCGGCTCGAGTTCCCGGAAGGGAACTTTCTTTTTATTTCATTTTCAGCCTTGTAGCTAAGATCAAGAGTATAATCTGTTCTCTTTATGACCAGCTCTTAGGTGTGAATTACAGATGAAGCAAACAGCCCCTGGTTGCCAGATTATAAAGCAGCATTTCAAACCCTGATGCCTGAACATATGTAAAACCATCTTCCCGTGAGGCCAGTTGACAGGTATTATGAGTTCCCTTGCTTTCCATTAAGAGCACCTCAAAACACTTGTGTCGCATCTGGAGAATATGGAAGCACTCAAGTGGAACACGAGTCCTCTTCTTCCTCTGTAGGAAGAAATAAGATGAAAGGAAGCAAAACTGATAGGGAGATGGTATATAAAAGATCTGTGCAGATCTGTAGGCATGTCACAGCCAGAGACCGCACAGGGGCATTAAGCAGATCTGTTACTCGCTGAATGAATTTGGAGTGAAATACGTGATGATGTCATGAGCTCCAGTGCGTTACATAACCAGACTGTGCAGTCAAAGGGCAGAGATGATGGAGAGATGGATGAGGAATAGGAGATGTAATTAACCCCAAATTCTCAGCCCCGATGCTATTTGAGAACATTATTAAATAGCGTTCAAATTACAGGTGGGATAAAAGGGGACCCTCCATACGTAGCTCCCTAGCTATCTCTGAAATCTTAATAATAACTACAATTAAAATAATAGCCTCGGTTAAAATAGCTATGACAGCAGTGATAGATATAGTCGGCAGTGGATCGTACCGGAGGCATGATGTAGCATTTTATTTTTTATCTGTCAATTGAATAAAAACTAACCTGGACAGCTTTCTAAACATATGTTTGCTGCAGGCTTTTATTAAAGGTAAAGTAAACATTTTGAGACTAATAGGATTGATTCCCTTCACAGTAAACCAAAGGCCCAGTAAAGTCTACAGACTGACATGTAATGAGACTAAATTGAAGGCTATATTAATAAACATCAATCATCACCAGTGAACTGTTCACACTGATAAAATATGATGAATTATGCTGATAATATAACACTAGACGATACACGATACCTGGCAAAACTTGAGTGCACCTAGTATTTATTGTACTTTTATTATAAGAATGAATTTATGCTGTTGTGTTATTGCACAGAACATAATTGTGTTTTGTACAGATGGAAAGGGAGAACTAGTCATTTGTATTACCAGTTTAGTAGCCAAAAACTGTTTAGGAATGTTTAGATGAACTGTACTGTAATAAGCTACAGTAGTAGCAGTAGAACAACATCTGATTTCAAAAATGAAAATCTCACTGCAACATCTTTTTTTTTTTTTGTGCTACCTTAGCATTGCTATCTTTTTTGTTTCTAAGACCTACTTTCCTCTAAACACTGGCCCCTTCTGTAGCATTATATAATTCAAGAACTGTTATGAGAGAAGTTTTTGGAGAATGTTTGATGTTTTTTTTTGTCAGTACTTTTGTTGTTACATTTTATCATTTATCATTTTGAAAATCACTGACGACAGGATGGTCTATGTCAGCAGTTTGTCTGTGTGTGTGTGTGTGTGTGTGTGTGTGTGTGTGTGTGTGTGTGTGTGTGTGTGTGTGTGTGTGTGTGTGTGTGTGTGTGTGTGTGTGTGTGTTTGTAAAACTTTGTAAAGAGGAGATTAGAGAAAACTACGTGTGTACATTTTCTGGAGAAATAAATGCTGCATTTGCCCATGCAAAATGTTCTGCCACAATGTTATGATGCTGTGGGTGGTTGCAACAAATGAATACTATGTTAGGTGTTCTGAGTGTTTTTAGCACATTACTATTCTGTTGCTATGGGTTACAGTATTACCAAATTAACACTACAGATTTAATACACGGTTCTAAACAATACCAGTATACAGTAGCTGAATTGTTTTTATAAGATTCCATTAAGAACCTAAAAGTACCATGTAAGATCTTAAAGGGATAGTTCACTCAAAAATGAAATTTTTATCATCATTTACTCATCTTCAAGTTGGAATAAACCCATATGACTTTATTTCAGCCGTTGAACCCAAAAGAAGATATTATGAAGAATGTAGTGACCAAACATTTGATGATAGCCACTGACTTTCATGGTATAGAAAAAAAAAATACTACAGTGCCTTGCGAAATTATTCATACCCCTTCATTTTTTTCACATTTTGTTATGTTGCTGCCTTATGTTAAACTACTTTAAATTACTTTTTTCCCACATCAATCTACACTCCCTACTCCATAATGGCAAAGCAAAAAATAGGTTTTTAACATTTGTGCAAATGTATTAAAAATAAAAAAAACTGAAAAGATCCCGTTGCATAAGTATTCATACCCTTTTTGACACTCGAAATTTAGCTCAGGAGCATTCATATTGCTTCTAGATGTTACTACACTTCGAGTGGAGTTAAACTGTGGCAAATTCATTTCAAATGAGTCTGATTTAGAAAGGCACACACCTCTCAGAAAAGGTCTAACAGCTGAAAATGCATATCAACCAAGTCCTGAGGTCAAGTTAACTGCCTGTAGAGCTCAGTGACAGACTTGCGTTAAGTCAATGATCTAGGGAAGAGTTCAGAAAAAAATCTGCTGCATTGAAGGTTCATAGAAGCATCATCCATAATGGAAGACAATTGGAACAACTAGGACTCTAGAAAATGTCTGCCAGCCGCCATCCAAGCTGACAGAGCTTGAGAGGTGAAAAGGTGAGGCAAAGAATGGCAGATAATTGCCAAATGCAGATGTGCAAAGCTTGTCACATCATACAAAAAAGACTTGAGGCTATAAAGGTGCTTCAACTATGTACTGCGTTAAGGGTATGAATACTTATGCAATGTGCTTATTTCAGTGTTTTATTTTTAATAAATTTGTAAAATTTGCAAATCTGTTTTTTTTTTTTTTTTAACTCAGTACATAGTTGAAGCACCTTTACAGCCTCAAGTCTTTTTGGGTATCTGCATCTGCATTTGGCAATTATCTGCCATTCTTTGCCTCACCTTTTCACCTCTCAAGCTCTGTCAGCTTGGATGGGGGCTGGCAGACATTTTCTAGAGTCCTAGTTGTTCCAATCGTCTTCCATTATGGATAATGCTTCTGCGAACCTTCAATGCAGCAGATTTTTTTCTGAACTCTTCCCTAGATCATTGCCTTAACACAAGTCTGTCACTGAGCTCTACAGGCAGTTATCTTGACCTCAGGACTTGGTTTTTGCTCTGATATGCATTTTCAGCTGTTAGACCTTTTCTGAGAGGTGTGTGCCTTTCTAAATCATACTCATTCAAATGAATTTGCCACAGTTTAACTCCACTCGAAGTGTAGTAACATCTAGAAGCAATATGAATACTCCTGAGCTAAATTTTGAGTGTCCCAGAAAAGGGTATGAATACTTATGCAACGGGATCTTTTCAGTTTTTTTTTTTTAATAAATTTGCACAAATGTTAAAAAAAAAAAACTTGTACTTTTTTATTTTTTGCTTTGCCATTATGGAGTAGGGAGTGTAGATTGATGTGGGAAAAAAGTAATTTAAAGTAGTTTCACATAAGGCACATAACAAAATGTGAAAAAAATGAAGGGGTATGAATAATTTTGCAAGGCACTGTAAATTCACAAATTAAATATATTGGTTAAATTGTTACTGCCTTGAGTTATTATTTTGGAATAAATGTAAAATGCTTAAAATCACTAACTTGACGATCACACTTGGCTTTAATAAATAGAATATAGATTACATTGTCAATGTAAAAATAATATATATTTTTTTCTTTTTCTGTTAGTGTAAGTAATGCTTATTTAATTAAGAAAATGCGACTGGGACAAGAATTTATATTTGATTTTTTTTTAAAAAGGACTTTGCCTCCTTATTTTAGAACACTGCACACCACTGATTATACTGTATATATAAGTATACATATAGTATACATAAGATTAGCTATATAAAAAACCATACAGTCATTTTTGAAGAGCTAAAGAATTTGTGGGACCTGAAGTTTTTTTTTTTTTTTTTGAAGAACAGCAGGCAGTATAACTGTTCAGGACAAACAAGGCACTCATAAACAACTATCACTAAACAAATAAACACAGCTGTGGATCATTCAGGTAATAACATAGTATTAAGGATCAAGTGTATGTAAACTTTTGAACAGGGTAATTTTTATAAATTCAACTATATGTAAATGTCTTTTATGTGAAATATCGTATTCAGGTCAGTACTAAATAAAAAAATAACATGCATTTTTTATGATCCCTCTTATTTTGGTAAAATAATTAACATTTTGCAGATTCTGCAAGGTGTATGTTATCTTTTGACTTCATCTGAATATAATACGACATAAGATATGAGTACAACTGATGAACTGATCCCAGGCCAACTCTCCTAATGAACTCCCACGGTGTCAGATTAAATGTGCAGACACAGCAGAGTATACAGTGATCGCCATAACACACCGGAACAAGAGCATAGGCACAGAATCAATGCCAAGACAAATGCTGAGCAATATAGAACCTCCTGGGACTTGCTGTGCATACGCCTCAGTAAACAATCTCCCGATGACTCAACAACAGCAACCATACTAAACAACTTAGAACACTTTGAGCTTCAGTTAGAAGAAATTACCTAGAAATTTCCTGTGGGAGATTGACAGAACCTGGACTTGATTGCACCTGTACTCATGCCAACCTTACTTCACATTACCTGGAATTTCTGGCCCTAAAATAGAGCTGAGATATTTAAAGAGAACTAATAACAGTGAGAGAAGCCAGTGCTCAAATTATGCCTCAGCATCTGTTGTTCAGATTGCTTTCTAATATCTGGAGCCAGTGGCTCAGTGCCCCACTTTATAAGAGCAAAGCAAACTTGGAACTTAAAACTTGAAAAACATTTGTGTAAAAAGGAGGCTAGGGGGTAATTTAATACCATTTCAAATTATTAAACTTTCCTAAGTGTGCTGACACAGTGTGTTCTGAGCACGGGAAAAAATCCCTTGCAAGCAAGATATTGATGTAATCATAAACTGTGTGGGAAAAAAAATGTAATTATATTTACACTTGCATGAAATATTCTGTAATTTACAGATGCATTAAAAACATAATCAAATGAATAAAAAACTATGTTTGGAAAAGAGGAATACCACACGGGTTATATCTGTGGTTGTGCACTGTTCAATATTTACACTGGCAAATTATCAGTGAAACTGGCATTATCTCCTGATTCTGGCCCAATTCCTCAAGAAACACAAATGAGATTCCTGCCTGGCACCACAAGCACAGCAAGAAGTTAAAAAATGGCTCTTCTGAGCCTCTCTCTTCAGTTAATAATGTAGCTAACTAACAGTCTAACTGCTGCTATCTCTGGTAAGCTTTCCCAGTCTTTAAACTGATCTTCAATGACCCACACCAGAGTGATTCTTAGAGATAGAATGCAGTAATAAAATTGCAAAAACAATGTACACTGCACATTTTTGAATCATATTCGGACACCAAGGAATTTTCATACTGAGGGATTTGACATCATTTCTTCATCTGTCAAAATTACAGACGACTATAAATTACGTTTTACAGTGCCAAGCAAAAGTATTCATACCCCTTCATTTTTTTTCATATGTTGCTGCCTTATGTTAAACTGTTTTAAATTATTTTTCCCCACATCAATCTACCTCCATGCACCATAATGACAAAGCAAAAACAGAAATGTCCCAACTTTACAGAAATCACCTTTACAGCCTTTTTGGGTATGATGCAACAAGATTTGCACATCAACATTTGGCAATTATCTGCCATTCTTCGCCTCACCTCTTCACCTCTCAAGCTCTGTCAGCTTGACTGGATGGATGGGGTCTGGCAGACATTTTCAGGTTTTTCCAGAAATGTTTGATTGGGTTCAAGCCCAGGCTCTGGCTGGGCCACTCAAGGACATTCACACAGTTGTCTATAAGCCACTCTTGCTGTGTAGTCTGTACTTAGGGTCATTGCCCTGTTGGAAGGTGAACCTTCTGCTCAGTCGGAGGTTCTAAATGCTCTGGACTGGGTTTTCATTAAGGCTCAATATTCTCAATATTTTGGTGCATTGAGCTTTTCTTCTACTCTGACGAGTGCCTCAGTCCCTGCCACTGAAAAACAACCCCACAGCATGAGGCTGCTACCACACTTTACTTTTGGGATGGTACTCTGCAGGTAATGAGCAGTGCATGGTTTCCTTCAAACAAGATGCTTGGAATTGAGACCACAGACCTCAGACCACAGAATCTTGTTTCTCACAGTCTGAGGGTTATTTAGATGCTTTTTCGCAAATTCCAAGTGTGTTTTCATGTGTCTTCACTGAGGAGAGGATTGAGTCTTGCCACAACACCATAAAGCCCAGATTGGTGGAGTGTTGCAGTGATATGTGTGTCCTTCTGTAAGTTTCTCCATCAATTGCTCAGTTTGGCCAGGAGGCCAGCTGGTTGTTTCTAACTTCTTCCAAACGTCTTCCATTAAGTTTGCTCTGATAAGCATTTTCAGCTGTTAGTTCTTTATTAAGACATGTGTGCCTTTCTAAATTATACCCATTCAACTGAATTTGCCAGGTTAACTTCACTCAAAGAGTAGTAACATCTATGCTCCTGAGCTAAATTTCAACTATCCCAGATAAGGGTATGATTACTTATGCAATGGAACCATTTAAGCTTTTTATTCTTAATAATTTTTGCAAAGATGTTAAAAAACAATTTTTTTTTTTTTTTTTTTTTTAGCAGTTTAACATAAAGCAGCAACATAAAAGGAAAGGGTATGAATACTGTAGCAAGGCACTGTACATAGTCATAAAGTGAGTAAAAGCATATAATACTCTGTTCTGTTCTCTCCTTCAGATTATTTTTAACCAATATATTTGGTAAATTTTAAATGAAAATCGTATGTTAGAATATAGCTGTTAAGCTGGGTGCACACTGTACAGTTTATAATAGACCTATATAATTGTTGCTTGTCAGATTTTACGAACATTATCCCATCTATAAGCCATGTCACACTGTGGGATTTCAGTTGTCATTAATGTCAGACTGTACGACAATCAAGACTCGTTAAAAACGGACACACACAAGAAGACTCTTCTGGAGTTTTATATCAATCTGAGATATGTTCAGTGACAGTGAGCTGCATTTACATGTTAACATATGCTGGCCAGCAAACAAAAACAATATAGCATTCATTTTGATCATAGCTTGCTGAGAGAAGGTTTATTGTTGGAGAAGCCATACTGCAGGACTGTGCCTCGAAACTTCTGACAATGTCAGACTTTCCTCGGAGATGAAATTCGATCACAATGGGCATTAATCAGCTGTTGGTGAACACTACATGTCAAACTAACAATCAAAGACTACAGATAGTAGCTTAGGAATGGAGGAATCTTCTAGAAGAAATGTTGAATAAAGTAGTTATTTTTGTTTCCTTTGTGCACAAAAGGTATTCTCATAGCTTCGTAAAATTACAGTCGAACCACTGATTTCACATGGACTGTTTTATAAATGTCCTTACTTTCTGGGCCTTGGACGTGTCAGTTAATTTGCCATCTATTCAGGGTCAGAAAGCTCTCAGATTTCATCAAAAATATCTTAATTTGTTTTCCCAAGATAAACATAGGTCTTATGAGTTTGAAACGACATGACGGTGAGTAATTATTGACAGAATTTAATTTTTGGGTGAACTATCCCTTTCATTTCCTCCTAAATTATACCATCTAAGACACTAATGCGACCCTTCATGAAGGAAAACCAATCAAAACAATTCCTAGTTAAACATCATTCATGTATTGTGAACATTAAACATAATATGACATATTTTCTTTTCTTTTTTTCATATTTGACCTGCAGTCGGGCCATACCTATTGGTTCCCAAGCCACACCCGCAATGCAAATAACAATGTAAATATTTTTTCACTCAATAAATTAAATATTAGTAGTTCACACGTCAGGTATCCACCCATGTGCAGAACTCTGGTCACAGTATGTATATCACACGTCTGAAGGTACAGTAGGTTCTTATGCACAGCCACCAGAAAAAAACAACAACACAGTTTTAAAGTCTCCTAAAAGCAGCACATTTATTTTTTCTCTGTTTACTATGAGTATTCAGGCTTTACTCTATCAATAATTCCCCCTCCATTCTAATTATTTCCTTTTCTCTCATCACCGTGTACAGCTTGACACTAAAGATTCCTCTTTAATTACTTGGTATATATTAACAGAATGGGTGAACTGTTATTTCTATTAAAACATTGTAGTCTTTACAGTATAGTGAACTTAGCTGTTTGTTTTCAAGGTTATATGGACTACTTATGCTTATAAGATTACTTTTATTTGAAAAGAAAAGGAACATGGCAAAAAGAGAGAAAGACGGAATAGTCTCGAATTTTGTATCAGTTCAGAAAATGAGCGAATAATGTCTTCATTTATCTTCTGTTTGGGCCGTAAATAACATCATTAATCATTTTTTGTTAGATTTCATAAAATAGATATTTATTGATTGGTACAAAGGCAATGAAATAAAATATTATCAGTCACAGCAGTATGAAGTTATTCATGTCTAAAGGTGGAAAGTCTGAGCTATTTGATTTGGAGGGGTTTTCTCAGTTGGTTTTTGTGATGAACATCCCTCCTGGCAAAATCAAATGATGAATGATTTACTGCAGGAACACAAGCGTGCACAGGCAACACACACATGACAGAATACAAACAGTTCAAGTACACATACAAAATGCACTACAAAATCCTTTCTTGTCTTTGAAATTTGAACAAATTTGCCTTCTTTTATCATTTGCTTTAAGAACACAGGCTGTTTTTGGTTTACATCTCATTTTGTTATAAGTCATAAGTAGCAGCTTGCCTTGAACATTCTGCTAAATATCACAGATCATGTTCCCTGTTTAGAAAGATGCGTAAATGATGACAGGAACTTCATTTTCACTATTCTTTTTGCTGACCGTATTTCCACCTCGTTTTGACGTGCTTAGAATGTTAAGGGTAAATTATGCTGATATAGTGTTATATTTTCAGCTTTCCATCTGCAAGATCAAGTCTTGTTTTGAGTCTCATATTTCTCTATTTCTCTGCCTTTCCTTTAGATTGTTTGTATTTGTCCGGATGGTGAAGGACATTGTGTATCTCTATCTTTTTCTGGCTATGGTTTTTCAGCGATGGTGGATGTTATATCATGTATTTGCACCGCAGGGCAGAATTTTCTGATGGATTTTCAGGGTAGTTCATAATAAATGTGGTTTCTGTCACTTCCTCGAGATTAGCTAGAGAGAAAAATTTTCAAGCTCTTGACCACTTAATTGAACCAAAAATGTTATTACACACTAAGTGCCCACGTTTAGAACATGATCAAAGAAATATTTAACTCCCACTACACCACATAAAATAAAAGATGAATGGCTGTACAAGGGAAGACATGAATAATTCATAAAAATATATACTGCAAGACATGATGAAACATATGTGCAACACTTCATGTTCTCGCTTACCTATATTTGTTTGGTTTTGTTCTCATCTTTGCTGATTTCTTAAGTATTTTTATTTTAATTCGGTGCATAATGCAAAAAGATGATGCCTACTGACACAAATCCTTTCATGAATCTTTCCCATTGTTTTTGCTCTGTTTTTGCTTTTGTTTCCTGTAGCTTTCAGCCATTAACTTTCACACACAGGTGTTGTTTTTTTCCTCCAAACTAATAGATTTTTGTGATGTTTCGTAAAGGTCGGTGCTACATTAAAATAACTTGTTTTTTCATAAAAAAGAAAAGGAAATGACAATAAGGAATGAAGGCGTAAGTAATATGTTAGTGTAATTAAATGTTTGCATGGTAATGATTAATGTGTGTGGGTGATACAAATTGGCTGTGTTCCAATTGCATACTATCAATATAGTACTCCCACCCCCATTCAACCATAATTAATGTAAGACTGTGCAATTCCTGCAAGTTGTGAGGTCGACCTTATTAGATCAGATTTGTTGGTCCAGCACATTCCATGGATGCTCAATTGGATTGAGATCTGGGGAATTTGGAGGCCAAGACAACACCTTGAACTCTGTCATGTTCCTTAAACCATTTTCAAACTATTTTTGCAGTGTGGCAGAGTGCTTTAACCTGCTGAGAGAGGCCTCTGCTATCCGGGAGCACTATTTCGATGAAGTGGGGTGGGGGTTACATAGTCGGCAACAATCTTTAGGTGGGTGGTATGTGTTAAAGTAATATCCACATGAATGCAAGACCTTCGGTTTCCCAGTAGAACAATGGCCAGAGCATAACATTGCCTGTGCTGACCTGCCTTCTTCCCATAATGGCCTGCCCTCTTCCCCTTCTTCCATTCCTCTATGGTCCGGTTCTAATGCTCATATGCTCATTGTAGACGCTTCGGCGGTGGACAGGGGTCATCATGGGCACTCTGACTGGTCTGTGGCTACAGAGCCCAATACCCAGCAAAATGTCCACAACTTTCTGTCGTGGACAGCATTAAAAGGATAGTTCACCAAGAAATGAAAATTAGCCCATTATTTACTCACCCTCTCAGCATCCTAGGTTCATGACTTCCTTCTTTCAGACGAATCCAATCGTTATATTAAACATTATCCTAGCACTTCCAAGCTTTAGAATGGCATGGACGGGTGATTCTCTTCATCAGTCCAAAACAAGTCCAATAAAGTGCATCCATCCATAATAAAAAGTCCCTTACATGGCTCTGGGGGGTAAATAATCCAACCTGGTCTCATGACAAAAATGTACCTGAGGGCACTTATTCGTGAGATGCGAAATACATACCAATAAGTACATAACACTGCAGTTTCCAAAAAATAAACACTCTGACACCTTTTATTCCTTTTCACACAACATATGATTTACAGAGTTTGATAAAGAGAAATTTTCGCAAAATTACTTGAAGAGTATTACATTATGACTTAAAAACAATTTTAATATGCTGGGAGATCACATATCAAAAACTGATGCTTTTGAATGTTAGCCTGACATATCCAACTTCATATTTATGGGTTTTCATAGATGGCAGGTTTGTTTGGTAGCCTCACGCAGTATACGGAGATGCACTTGAGAGGTGAAGAGCTCCGGTTCGAATCCCGTTTAACTACAGTTCGACAAAAGAGTTCACATCTACACACAAGGAAGATTCAAATAGTGTCGACAAATGTATTTTTATATCAGTTTTGCATTTGTTAACACTATCGGGTTTAGGGTTGGGTTGGTGTAGGGCATATTTCCAACACTATAGCGCATTAAAGGAACACTCCACTTTTTTTGGAAATAGGCTCATTCTCCAACTCCCCCCGAGTTAATAAGTTGAGTTTTACCGTTTTGAAATCCATTCAGCCGTTCTCCTGTTCTGGCGATATCACTTTTAGCATAGCTTAGCATAGATCATTAAATCCTATGAGACCAATAGCATCGCGTTCAAAAATTACCAACGAGTTTCAATATTTGTCCCATTTAAAACTTGACTCTTCTGTAGTTGTATCGTGTATTAAAACCGGTGAAAAATGTAAAGCTGCGATTTTCTAGGCCGATAAGATTAGGAACAACACTCCCATTCCGGTGTAATAGTCAAAGAAGTTTGCTGGAAGTTTGGGAGCGTAGTTCCTAATCTTTTGCCGTAATATGGACGCAGCAGGCACAGTAATATCACGCAGCACCTGAAGTTCGGTCACAATTTCAAAAAGCCGGTTACATTGGCAGTTACCTAGCTGGGAACTAATTTCAGGCGCTGCGTGATATTACTGCACCTGCTGCGTCCATATTACGGAAGCAAACTTCCTTGACTATTACACCGGAATGGGAGTGTAGTTCCTAATCTTATAGGTCTAGAAAATCGCAGCTTTACATTTTCCACCAGTTTTAGTACACGAGATTTCCAAAAAAAAGTGGAGTGTTCCTTTAACTTTTAGCAACAGTCCCCGGATATTTAAACTCTGAACTGCCGCAATACATAAATTAAGCATTTATTATGGATGGATGCACTTTATTGGACTTGTTTTGATGAAGAGAAATGCCATTCTAAAGCTTGCAAGTGCCAGGATAATTTAATATATCTCAGATTGGATTCATCTGAAAGAAGGTAGTCATATACACCCAGGATGCCTGGAAGGTGAGTAAATAATGGGATAATTTTCCTTTATGGCTGAACTAACCCTTTAAGTTTTTCAACAATTTGAGATACATTTGAGATACATATGACATCAACCTGACACCACTTTACCAGTTGTCCTTCTTTTCACCACTTTTGGTGGTGAACTTGCCATTTTGAGATGTTCTGTCCCCATAATAGCCATCACTATTTTGTCCTTTTAAAGTTATTCAGATCTTTTTGCTTGCCTACTTTTCTTGCTAGCAACACACAAAATCACAAACTGACTGTTCACTTGCTGCCTAATATATCTCACTTCTTGATGGGTGCCACTGAAACAATATAATCAATGTTATTTACTTCATCTGTCAGTGATTTTAATGTTGTGGCTGATCGGTGTATATGTATTTACATTTATTAGTGCCATAAAAGTAGTTTTTGAGATAGTTTCTAAAGGGCTATTTCTAGCATGCTACTTATTTTCCACCAAGCACTATAATGCTTGAGCTGAGGAAATAATTTAATGCTCCATTATCATATATAAAAGAAGAGAAGAAATTGTTGAATGAAGTCATTATTTTTATTTTCTTTGCGCACAAAATGCATTCTCGTAGCTTCATAAAATTATGGTTGAACCATTAATGTCACATGGACTATTTTAATAGTCTTTAAATGTCCCTACTACCTTTCTGGGCCTTAAGCGTGTCAGTTGTGGTGCTGAAGGTTAGAAAGTTCTTGGATTTCATCAAAAATATTTAAATTTGTGTTCCGAAGATGAACATCTGATGAAGATGAGGATGAGTGATTAATGACAGAATTATCATTTTTGGGTGAACTATCCCTTTAATTGAGATGAAAGGTTTCAAAATGATTGTCCACAGCACTCAAAGGTGTTTATTTCCCAGTTTAAGGTCTACATCTGCCTTTTCCTTTCATCCTGGTATGAAAGAATGTACCTCTCTCACTATATGTGTGTGCGTGAGCGTTGGACACTGTGTGTGTTTAATTACTGTGAATGCTGCATTGCATTGGCAAACTGCACTGACGGCATGTTACCTCAGCAATATGTAGTGTGTTCGGACACACCGATTCATTCCAACACACACACATCCTCACCCCTCACCTCCATCAGCCTATAATTTGACAGATAAATGGCCTCTAAAACACAGTCTGACAGCTTGTTGAGGGAATAAACTGTGAAAGAAATTGTTATTGAGGTACTTTTGATCCACTTCCACTTTATGCACCATTAACATGCTGAGCAAGTTGAGTTCTTTTTATTCACATCTACATTAAACTTCTAAATGGTGTTTGAGCAGGTCCAGGTGCTGATATCTGAATTCTTCCGGGGTAGAGCAGCTAATCAGGACATAGCGGATGGCTAATTTCTGATGGTGTGATTGTATCTCTTTGTTCTCCTCTTTTAGTGGTCATTATCTCTCTCTGAAGACTCTACTCGCAGTACTTTTCATCAGGATGTATGTGAGTGTGTGTGTGTTTGGTAGTGATTAAGATGGCCTCAGGATATCACAAACCCAATCAGGACCCATCTGGCTTAAAGGCCAGAATGCACTTGAGAAATAAAGTATTGGGCTGAGTGTTCTTTTCCTGCGAGCATCGGTGAAGGAAGGCTGTGAAAAAGCACAGCAGGTGCAAGAAAACAACGATATGTGATGTTCTGGCAATTTTACTCATCAGTTCTCTCTCTCTTTCAGCCTCTTAGCTTTGTAGGTGGCACTTTTCACAAGAGGAATACACTTTGGTGTCCTTTTTTTCTGAGCCTCCCTCTATACCTCCTTAAAATGGTGATTCTAGGCTATCTGACCTCAGAGGTCATTAAACTTGGCCATTTAACCATGTTATTCTAATAAGTATACGGCGGCACTGCCTATTTTGTTTGAACAAAAATACAGTAAAAATAGTAATATAGGGAGATTTTATTACAGTTTGAAATATCTGTTTTGTATTTGAATATATATTAAAATGTAATTTTCAGCATCATTACTCCTTCAGTGTCATACAATCCTTCAGATATTCTAATATGCTGTTATTCCTAATAACTAGTGCCAATAAATCCTACTACTATCAGAGATGGAAAAAAAACTTTGCTGCCCAATATTTTTATAAAAACCATAATTTATTTTTTAGGAATTTTTATGAAAAGAAACAAAGAAGGTTGTTTATTTTCGTTTGAAACATTATGAAATGTCACTTTTGATAAATTTAACACTGAATAAAAGCTGAATAATCAGTACAATCTAACCCCAAACATGCAAACACTAGTGTAGGTTTATTAATAACAACAAAATGCTTAATGTTTATTGCTAGAAAAAAACTAAATCACACTTTTTTGCATTTTATGTATTCATTAATTTTTCATTTTTAATGCATTAATGTTGGTTTCACATGCTTTTTTGATGAAAAATTTTATAAAGGGACAGTTCTGAGACTAAATTATTTCACAGGTTCATAATGTCATTAAGGGCTCGGCAGGTACAATACATTTAAAGGAAGGATATGACATCCATATGGGACTCAAAAACAGCCAATCACTAAAATGGGTATTTTAATTTATGTTAATTACTGCATGCCATCTGTGCTTGTGATTTCTAAGCACCAATTGACCCGTAAGTGGCTGTAAAAGAGCCCTATGTAATACACATATGTACCTGACACCATGAAGGACTCAATCACTCCATCTGAGCTTGAAGGAAACAGAAAGCCTAAACAAAGGTTAACCACTAGCTAATGAATGTGACACTACTTTACACAATATTAAGTAATTAGAGGATCTATTCATTATGGTTCTACATAAAAAAGCGAGAGCATGGCTCGCAAACCTTCAACATTATTACCAAATTACTGAATCATCTAGTATTGCAATTAAAACCAGGACAGTGAAGCCATTTCATTTACATATTAACAAGGGCACAGCTGTCCCTCATTCTTTTTCTGGCATATAATCCGTACAGAAAATCTAGAACTCTCTGGTATAGATTACTGTTTTTGGACTGAATAAGTAAATGTTTCTCTCATGCTTTTCCATAATTCTGCTGGCCTAGAGTCAGTTGTTACACTCTAACAGAAAAGATTGGCACAGAGTGTGAGGAAAAGCTGATTTACCATTTCATTATGAGATATGCACGCAGTTCGGTGTTTGCAATTATCATGCATTTTGATGCATTGTGAAGATTATAGTATGTGTGTTTTTCTTTAAGTACATTGTTGCATAAATCAACACCTTCTCTGGTGTTTTACATGTGCGCATATATTTTAAGTGTCATCCAAACAAATGCAAAATCTAACACGTTGGATTTGTTGTGTTTCTTTTCTAAAAAAAAAAAAAGGGAACATAATATAAAGTATAAACACAATAACTAAAAAAACGGATTCATAAAGAGAGAGAGAGAGAGAGAGAAATGAAGGAGAAAGCAAGAAGGGCCTTTTATGCCATCAAAAAATCTATCCAAATTGAAATACCAGTTAGAATCTGGCTCAAAATATTCCAATCAGTCATAGAACCTATTGCATTATATGGCAGTGAAGTATGGGGTCCTCTCCTAAATCATGAATTTGAAAAATGGGACAAAAATACAATTGAAGCTCTGCATACTGAGTTCTGTAAGAGTATTCTCAGAGTACAGAGGAACACACCGAACAACGCATGCAGGGCAGAATTAGGCCAATAACCTCTACTAATGTGCATTGAGAAACGAGCCATCAAATTTTGCAAACACCTTAAAATGAGTAACCCCAAGTCTTACCATTTTAAAGCCCTTAAAAACCATGAAGTGAACCCTGAAAAAAGTCCCCTGATTCAGATGCTCCTGAAGCTGCAAAAACAAACTAACATGACTAACAACATCCAGAATCAGGAAAATGAAATATCCATTCACAAAATTCAGCCCAACCAAATTATAAAAGCACACAAAGAAAATTATCTATCCTATTGGAATGAAACGACAGAAAAACAAAGTAAACTTGAATGTTATTTGGCCCTACATAGAGATTACGCAACTGCAGATTATCTGAGTACAGTGAAAAACTGTAAATTAAGAAGGCAAATGACGAGGTACAAACTGAGCAATCATTCTCGGACTATAGAGACGGGCAGATATCGACAGCACTGGCTGCCCAAAGAGAGCCGCATCTGCCCATACTGTAATCATGGGGAAGTGGAGACAGAGCAACACTTCCTCACCAGCTGTCCTAACTATCAAGAAATTAGAACAAAATTTTATCCAAAATTTGAAACACTTTGCCCTGACTTTAAAATGTTAAACAAGAAAACACAACTTCAATATTAGGTGAAAAACAAGATTGTATCTTACTAGCAGCAAGATACATTGATGCCTGTCACAAAAAGAGGGAGGAGTCAACAAATCAGTGATGCACCCACCCACATACACACATGCACACACACACGCACACCACATTGAATTTTAAATTGTTCATAGAATTCTAAAATGTTAATTATTTGTCCTGTCTTTTTTTTAATAATGTATATACATGCATGTTTCTGTTGCATACATATCTGTTTTACATTCAATGTAAACACTCTGCTTTGGCAATACTCTGTAATAATTGTCATGCCAAAAAAGCACATATTGAATTGAATTGAACTGAATTGAGAGAGAGAGAGAGAGAGAGAGAGAGAGAGAGAGAGAGAGAGAGAGAGAGAGAGAGAGAGAAAATAAAAAAAATAAAAAAGAATAAAAGTGAGAACTAGATAGACAAGATCCATAGGTCAGACTATTTGCTATAATTGGAGTGAAATTAAATGTTCTGTAAAATTGCTCTGATCTTGGCCACCAAGAACTTGTGTGATTATAGAGAAGAGACAAGAAATGTATTGAAGGAACCCTGTCTCACAGTCTAGACGGTTTGCATAGAGTCGGCAGTTTTGCTTTCCTCGCCTTACACTGTGTCCTAACCAGGCGTGATGCGATAAAATTCCAGGAACAAGCAATTTGTCTGTCCACACCTAAGGTGAAATTGCTGCACGACATGACACGATCACAGCCAGTCAGAACATATTTGATGGTTAAAAGTGTAGTTCAAGGAAAAATGAAAAAGTCTGTCATCATTTACGCGCTTTCATGTTGTGCCAGCTTCTGTTGAACACCAAAAGAGATTAGTTTTGTAGCATGAAATGAATTGTATTTGACTTGAATTTATAATCATCTTAATGATGGATTTGTTTATTACAAACACACAGCTTTTCAGTTCACAAGACATTAATTGATGGAATGGATTCATATGGATTACTTGTGGATTATTGTGATGCTTTTATCAGCTGTTTGGACTTTCATTTTGACGGCACCCATTCACTGCAAAGGATCCATTGGTGAGCAAGTGCTAAATTTCTCCAAATCTGTTCCGATGAACAAACAAACTACAATTTATATCTTGCACACTGCCCTCCAAAAGTTTGGAAACACCCCTGGCAAAGTGTTGTTTTGGACGATATCAGCATAGTGTGAATCATCTTCGGGCAATCCTTCAGGAAGCTTGGAGTAATATATCAAGTCAATGTTTGAATAAACTGACAGCTTGGATGCCCAGATTATGCAGAGCTTTAATAGCTGCTAATGGTGGATATTTTGATGAATCGAAAATGTACGTTTTTTCTATGTGTAAACTGTTTATTTAATAAAATAAGTTTTCGTAGTTTGTGTTGTCCCTTATCAATGTAAAATTATCACAAACTAAAAAGGATTCATGCCAATATAGTCCAAAACCCCACTTTTCTAGGGCGTTTCCAAACTTTTGGAGGGCAGTGTATGTCCTGAGGGGGAGTACATTTTCAGCAAATTTAATTTTTAGGTGAACTTCACCAGTAGTAACCTCACCTCATGCCTCTTCTTCTTGGTGTGTGTAATGTACACTCACACAACTGTGTTAGAAAATCATGTACCATTTATTAACTCCATTTCCTTAGTCTAAATTTAGCTGAAATTGCCTTTGACGCAAGCAGAAAAACACTGACGAATCATAATGATGCAGACATGAAAAGCCCACAGAGTTCTCAAGAGCTGTTTGTGATTCATTATGTGTAAATCAATCCAGTGGATTGCTTTCATTTACTTTTGTATCTTTACGTTTCCTTGCAAAGCTGGTTGGATCCAATTTGCATCTCTCAGGTTTTGAATCACTAAAACTTTCCAGTCAGGGCCTTTACGTGTTGAGTGACTTCACAATCTTTCAAAATAAGCACTTTGTTGCTTTCATGTACTCAGGAAGGCTTGTGGCAGATATGTTCAAGCCCATTAAGGGTTGCTGTTAAATTGCAGTGTTGTCAGAGCCTCCAGACTAAGCTGAGCTTTTTGTTGAAGTCAGTCTCACCAACCCAGCCTCTAGCTACTAACCCATAGAAACTGCAGACCTGGTTTATATAATGAGCTAAAACTAAAGGGTATGATTTTGCGGCATAAACTGAAGCCCTTGGAATGACAGTTTTCATTTTGGTTTGGATGAAAGGGTTTAAGTCGAGGGTGCTCATGCTGATCCAAGTCACCTTGTTTGAGGTCTGCAAATCACATTAGTATAAGAGAAACCAGTGTGATTTCAATTAGACTTCAGGCATGAAGCATAGATGTATTTTTTTTAAGTTTGTATACACACTGATACTTACAATGGGTCTCATTCAGTAACTGTACATGCATTAGTGGACCCAGTATGCAATTCATCTACCTGCATTTACTAGTGTGAGTCCTGGGGCCTCATTTATAAAGACTTGCGTAGAAACCATCCTTGATTTTATCTAAGAACTTTTCTGATTTGATCGTAAGAGCGATTCAGAGAAACGAACGTACCACGAAATCCATGCGTCCGCCAGTCATTCGGTTATAAATCACAAATGATTGTGGAATTGTGTGCAGCTGAATGTTCCGCCGTCTAAACGCCCCTGCTTAATTAATTAACATTTAAAATGATCTCGTTCCTAAAGCAAAAACTCTGTGACAATGGCAAGTAAAAAGGAGTGCAAGAAATCAAATTATAGTGAGGCTGAACTATCTGCAATACCAGGCATTACCACAAGGAAACGGTCGTACGCCAAGCTGGAATCTGACGTGGAGATAAGTACTTTTCCACGTCAAAGACGGTTTTTATAAATCTGTACTTTGACGTGGATTTGATCGTACGAACACTCTAAGATCAAATCAGTGCGTAAGAAAGTTTTATAAATGAGGCCCCTGGTGTTAGATGTGGAGCAGCAAACAATAGATGCTTATATAGTGGCTTTTATGAGTCTCCTTTAAAAATGAAAGCATTGTTTTGACTTCACAGAGGAAAAGGTGTTTGAGTCCCAAGAGAAATCATCTGTATCGTTTGTTTCCAGACATTCAGAGGAGATAGGCTGCAAAACACTTCCTGAAGTCAGCATTATACTTTTGTCTTGCTGACATTCAAAAATATTGATAATTCTGTGAGCATGTTTACTGGCCACTTTGTCTGAGTGCTAATTTGTTTTTCAACACTGTGGCAGTAGCCCATCAGACATACACTATATTGCCAAAAGTATTCACTCACCCATCCAAATAATCGGAATCAGGTGTTCCAATCACTTCCATGGCCACAGGTGTATAAAATCAAGCACCTAGGCATGCAGACTGTTTTTACAAACATTTGTGAAAGAATGGGTCGCTCTCGGGAGCTCAGCGTGGAACCTTGATAGAATGCCACCTGTGCAACAAGTCCAGTCGTGAAATTTCCTCGCTCCTAAATATTCCACAGTCAACTGTCAGCTGTATTATAAGAACGTGGAAGCATTTGGGAATGCTACAGACCTCCTGGTTGCCAGGAGAATGGTACTTGTCTGACTGCATTGTGCCAAGTGTAAAGTTTGGTGGAGGGGGGATTATGGTGTGGGGTTGTTTTTCAGGAGCTGGGCTTGGCCCCTTTAGTTCCAGTGAAAGGAACTCTGAATGCTTCAGCATACCAAGACATTTTGGACAATTCCATGCTCCCAGCTTTGTGACCCCTACCTCTTCCAACATGACTGTGCACCAGTGCACAAAGCAAGGTCCATAAAGACATGGATGACAGAGTCTGGTGTGGATGAACTTGACTGGCCTGCACAGAGTCCTGACCTCAACCCGATAGAACACCTTTGGGATGAATTAGAGCGGAGACTGAGCGCCAGGCCTTCTCGTCCAACATCAGTGTGTGACCTCACAAATGCGCTTCTGGAAGAATGGTCAAAAATTCCCATAAACATACTCCTAAAACTTGTGGACAGCCTTCCCAGAAGAGTTAAAGCTGTTATAGCTGCAAAGGGTGGACCGACGTCGAACCTATGGATTAGGAATGGGATGTCACTTAAGTTCATATGCGAGTCAAGGCAGGTGAGCGAATACTTTTGGCAATATAGTGTACTTCCATACATATTTTGTTCCCTAGCTGGAGAGCATCCTGCAACGCAATTATAAAATCTCTTGCTACCCTCCACCTCCCCAGCTCCACCTGCTACAGGTCTTTTTTGAATAAAGTCATTATTTTTGTTTTCTTTACACACATAAAGTATTTTCATAGCTTCATAAAATTAAGGTTGAAATGCTGATTTCACATGGACTATTTTAACAATGTCCTTACTACTTTTCTGGGCCTTGAACATGCTTGAACTTGAACTTGCGTTGCTGTATATGCAGGGTCAGAAAGCTTTTTTTTTTAAGGAAAGGAGGTGAAGTGAGGCCAAGTATGGTGACCCATACTAGGGGTATGTGCTCTGCATTTAACCCATCCAAGTGCACACACACAGTAGTGATCACACACACACACACACACTGTGAACACACACCCAGAGCAGTGGGCAGCCATTGCTGCGGTGCCCGGGGAGCAGTTGGGGGTACGGGTACGGTGCCTTGCTCAAGGGACTCACCTCAGTCATGGTATTGAGTGAGGGTGAAGAGAGTGCTGGTTATTCACCTTCCCCACCGACAATCCCTGCCGGACCTGAGACTCGAACCAGCAACCTTTGGGTTACAAGTCCGACTCTCTAACCACTAGGCCATGGCTGCATGACTTTTGTCCCCAACTTTTGGACTTCATCCAAAAATATCTTAATTTGTGAAGCTCTTACAGGTTTGGAACGACATGATGGTGAATAATTCTTGACAGACCTGTTGCTCATTAATTTTTTTAATTACATTTTGATGTTTATTAAATGTTCATTCTCTAGAAATTGACAAAATCACATTGCTATAAATTTCAGATCATCAAAAAATAAAACAGCTCATATAATACTTAATATTATATAATAAACATTTTCAAAATTTAGCTTTTTTGTACCCCTGTTTTGTTCCATATTCGTAGAAGGTGCTAATAAAATCACATCATAAAGCATGACACATCATCTGCTGTACTCAACGGTGTTGCTTTCCTAAGGTTTATCACTGTGCACAGATCTACCCTTTGACAGAGAAGATATTTCTCTGTATCTGTGTTTACGGCAGAGACTGCTGGGAGTTTGAGCCCGGTGAAATCTCCTGCTTTACGGTCTGTACATTGCCATACTTTAAAGCTGTCCCGAAGGCCCTATTCTGATCTCATTCTTTCCCTGTTTTATCTCTTTCTCATCATTTTTTCTATGGCTGACTACAGCTCCCATGGGCTGCCTGGAGTCACTGACATACACATCCACCTGCATTGCTTAGACAGTTTTAATGCACAGATGTTCCATATTATTATGTTTTCCTTAAGCTAAAAAGATTCACGCCATTTACTGGGCTTATTATCCTTTGGTACGTGATCATCATGTTCATATTTAAATGGAATGTAAATGTCTACTCACAGACATAATTCTTCTTTCAGCACCATGGACAGTGACGCATTTTAAAAGCTGCATGTTTTTTAAGAAACATATTTGAAGCGTTATTATGGATTAAGGATTATGGCCTTAAGAATTGGTTTATTTCTTTAAACACGCAGTCATTGGTGAGTGATGCAATGGTAAATTACTTCAAACTCATCTACATTTTTGATTGGCCTGAGTGTAAATACAATCTCAGGAAATTTTCATTTTGTTTGAATTATTTCTTTTACATTACCAGTCAAAAGCTTTTGAATAGTAAGATTTTTAAACCAGTAAAATTTTGAAATATTTTTACTATTTAAAAGATCTGTTTTCCATTTGAATATATTTTGAAATGTAATTTATACCTGTGATTTCAAAGAAGATTTTTTTGTCACCATTACTCCAGTCACAGAAATTATTCAAATTTTCTGATTTGCTGCTCAAAAAACATTTATTATTTTTATTATTGAAAACAGCTGAATATTTTTTTTTCAGGTTTATTTGATGAATAGGTAGTTCAGAAGAACAGCATTTATCTAATATAGAAATCTTTTGTAGCATTATAAATGTCTTTATCATCTTTTGTTCATCAATAATGTTACGAAAGCTTATTTATTTCAGATAAATGCTGATCTTTGGATCTTTCTATTCATGAAAGAATCCTGAAAAATGTACTCAACTGTTTTAAATAATAATAATAATAATAAATGTTTCTTGAACAGCAAATCAGCATATTAAAATTATCTGAAGGATCGTGTGACACTGAAGACTAGAGAGTAATGATGCTGAATATTTTGTCACACCCCCGGACTTTCTTGTTGGTTTTTCCCATTTTCCCCCGCAGTTCTGAGTGTTTTGGTTTCTCCCTTATTGTCTGCACCTGTGTTTGTAATTAGTCTGTCTATTTAAGGTGTGTGTTTTCCCAGTACTCTTGTCGTTCTTTAATGTTATATGGATGTTTTCCCCTGGTGTTCCTGTGTCTGCCTGTATTCCGTTGGATTTATTAAATATACGTATTTTATTTACGTCGTTGTTCGTGTGTTCCTGCCTGCATCGTGACAGAAAGACCGACCGAAACAGTTTTTTTTTGCGTATTCCACCCCGTTTTGTTTATCATTCAGTTTTTCAGTCTTTTTGTTTCCGTAGTGTTTTCCCCCATGGATTCCTTCCTCCGTCCTGAATTCATCCTCCTCGGGCTGAAGCAGGGGGATTTACCGCTCGAGGGTTACACATTCATGTTCCAGCTTGTAGCAAACACCACCAGCTACCCGGACGACGCGCTCTGTACGTTCTATGACGCTAGCCTCAACGCGTCGTGCAGAGCGCCGTCGTCCGAGGATGGCCCTCGAGCGGATTTCGCCGCATTTGTGGAGTGGACACTGGCGAGAAACAGACCCGCGTTCCCCGCCTGTTCCAAGGAGCATCTCGCCAGTGCCACTCCGGACCCAGAGCCCAGCCAGCCACCCCGACCCGCGGATTATGAGCCCTTCACAGACGGAAAGCCCGAGCCCGGAGTGACAGCAGTATGGAGTGCCGACGGGGTCAAAACTGCTGATCAGGTGCGTGAGCCGGCCATTCGTGGAGCAAGAGAGGGCTGTAGAGAGCCCCGTCCACTGCACCGCCACTGGGGGTGAGCAAGAGCACTCTGGGGACTTAATTGACTGTTTCACGGAAATACCCATCTGCCTGGATTTCCCTCCCACCCTCCCTCTTCTGCCTAAGCCTGAATCTCCTCTGGTTCCGCCCAGCCATCCAGAGTCACCGCTGGTTCCGCCCAGCCTTCATGAATCCCCGTTGTCTGCTGTCTGTCCCCTTGCTCACCCTCAGCCCACCATCTGTGCGGTGGGTTCGCCGCGGGTCTGCCAATCTCCATCGGTGTCATGGCTGGAGGATCCCTCACCATCGCCTCCAGCCTCAGAGTCCTGGACTCCGCCTCGGCCCTCCGACCCTGCGGCTCCACCCCGGCTCTCTGCTCCCTCGTCTCCGCCGTCGCCCGTCGGTCCACCAGCTCCACCGGGCTCCATCGTCCCTCCGGCTCCGCCCTGGTCAGTTGTCGCCCCACCTTCGCCTCTGGACTATACTCCTCCGGCTGTGCCTCGTCGCTCCGTCCCACCAGCTCGTTGGACCTCCTCCCTCCCGCGGGCACAGCCTCGGCCCTCTGTCGCTCCGGCTCCGCAGCGGACCTCCGGATCTCCATCTCCGCCTTGGTCGCCAGAGCCTTGGGTTCCGCCTTGGCCCTCCGGATCCGCGGTGTCACCCAAGATCTTCGGCTTTCCGTCTCCGCATCGGGCTCTCCCACCACCTGCTCCGCCTCCGTCGGTCGGCCCCATGGAGTCGTCAGCCTCTCCTCCACCATGGCTCCTCCCTCCATCAGCTCCACCTTGGAACTCCATCATGGCTGAGTTCTGGGTCCCACCTGGCTCCTCCTGCTCCAGCCCCTTCCTGTCACCTCCTTGGCTCCTCCCTCCGTCACCACCCTGGACTCCATCTTGTGTCCTCCTCCCGGGAGTCCGTCCTCCACCTAAGCCCCCTCCTAAGACTTTTGTACTGTTTCCTTTTTGTCTGTTTGTCGGCACGAGGACGTGCCTTCCGGGAGGGGGAGGTAATGTCACACCCCCGGATTTTGTTGTTGGTTTTTCCCATTTTCCCCCGCAGTTCTGAGTGTTTTTGGTTTCTCCCTTATTGTCTGCACCTGTGTTTGTAATTAGTCTATTTAAAGTGTGTGTGTTTTCCCAGTACTCTTGTCGGTCTTTAATGTTATATGGATGTTTTCCCCTGGTGTTCCTGTGTCTGCCTGTATTCCGTTGGATTTATTAAATATACGTCTTTTATTTACGTCGTTGTTCGTGTGTTCCTGCCTGCATCGTGACATATTTAGCTTTAAAAAAGTATTTTTAAATAGTAAAAATATTTCAACATTTTACTGGTTTTGGGTCAAATAAATGCAGGCTTGGTGAGCAGAAGAGTTATTAAAAATCATACTGTTCAAAAAGTTTTTGACTGGTAGTGCATGTTTATTTAAATTCAAAAAATTTAAATGGTTTTTTTTATGGTTTCATTTTTAGTTGTAATTTCATTTATTGACAAGAACTGCAGATTTTAGCTCCAATTAACCTACCTGAACCAGCTCTGAACCATCAAGGTCTTTAAGAATACTAAAAAATTACCATCAATGAGTGATGACTCAGCAATTTTGGACAACGTAGGCATGAATACGTAAAATGTTCACTCACATGCTCTCCTGAGTTTAGTACTGTGGCAAGATGTCAATGATAGACATGAGCGGAGGGAAAATATTCGTCCTGTCATTCCACAGTGACAGCTCTCAGTTTTCGCATGGGAAAATGTACTAGCATCGTGCTGGCACTTGCATCATTACCACAGCAAAGGATGTAGATACAGCGGAAACTGACTACACTGATAGATCACATTTCATCACTTGCAAAAAGACAGTGCAGACAGTCAGTTCTGAAGATATGAAAACTAAAAACCATTCGAAATTCAAAAACCAAATTGGACATTGTGCAGTGGGAACATTATACTGTCTCTCCTGGTCAAAAATGGCTTATCAGCACTGAACAAAATTTAAATCTGCAGGCATATTAATGCACTGAAATCTTCATAGAGTCTCTAATGATAATGATCAAGGGTTCTCTTCCCATCTCTCTCTCCCTCCTGTTTCTTTTCATGGATGAACTTGGTGTTAATTGCCAGTTGTATCTGTATCGTTCCTCTTCCTGTCCCTGTTCAGTGAGAGATTTGATTAAATAATAAAAAAGTTTTTCAGAAGCTGTTATTATCCTCGCCTTTTCACCCATGTCTGTTGGCATAATGAAAGGAAAAAGATGCAAGAGAAGAGGTTTCAGAAGAAAGCCGGATTTCGGCGTAAATCATCTTTTCGGATCAAAGTTCAACACGGCTTAAGTCATTAACGGAGTTCTGATGAGAAACGGCACGCTTGTGTTTAGATGTGTTTTTAAACACTAAAGCCTTGAAGTGGGGAAATATAGTCTGGCAAGACGGAAGAAGTTAAAAGTAAGGGCTGGTTTAAGATTTCAAGAGCTCAGAAGTCATTTTCTTTCACGTCAGCCGGAATGATAATGATAACCAATGAACTTGTCAGACTTTTGAAAGTTCTGCTTTATCTGGATGTCACACTTTTTTTGCAGAAAAGGAGAGAAATTCCAAAGAAAAGAGAAGTAAGATTTAAATGAATGTTGGGAGAGATAGGAAAAGTGAAAAAGAAAATAAATAAATATATATTTACACAAGTACTCAACACTGATAACCCCTAGTCAAATATAATGGAGTCAAAGTATGCTGTTGAAAGCCCAGGTCTTTGATCTTCTCAGAAGAGTGAGGCAAAAAAAGAGAGGTTTCGTGCAGTCACATCAAAAACTGATGAAACACCCCCAAAAATCGTGTTTTTTCATTTTTTTGGTCTACCGTCTAAATATCCATCTTGTTTTCTCTCTTCGCGTGTGGAGAAAAAGTATCTCTGAATGTGGTGAGTTTTACAGAAGGGCAGTGGAGGGCAGAAGAGATAAAGGATGAATGCATTCACATCAATAGACACCCTCAGTGTATATCTATAAAACTTTACTTAACCAAATAATAAGTGTCTCACATGCAACTCTCCACGACTGACTCATGAGCTTCAGGCAGTTTGAATTTACTGCCTTTCACTGATTTAGCTTTCCAGAAAATAAACAAAGGAATCGTTTTTAGATGGTTTCAACTTCCTGTAATTCTCTGTTTATCTTCGTATAAAACTCAAAAACTTTTTTGCTTAAGGTGGGTAACCTGTTATTGTAGTATTGTTGATACAGTAGAATTGAAATAAATGTACCATAAATGTTTATAATAATATTAACATTACATTAAAAGTTTATGACGAAAGTCTCTTTTGCTTATCAGTGCTGCATTTATTTATTCAAATAAAGCAATAAGCCTTACAGCAATAAGGTTTACAGTGAATTTTTAACAGCTAAAGGGCGTTGTTGCCTAAACCTAAAACCCCCTTAGCTGTTATAAATTCACTGTAAACCACAGCTTCACGGGGATTATTACTTTTAATAAGTGGTTATTCCATATATGTAGTAAGGTACCACAAAATAAAACAGAGCAAATAAAATCTAATGACAAAAATACACGTTACTTTAAAAAAGTAATTAGTTATAGTTAATAGTTATTTCTCACAAATAGTAACTGAGTTAGAAACTGTATTACAGGCCCTAATATTAAATATGGTAAATAAAACATTGTACAGTAATCTACACTATTTTAATGTTGCTGTGGGACAATGTGAGAGACACCTTCCAGAGGCAAAATATTGCGTTATTGGGGTCGCTTTAACCTGCAGACATGAAAACATACTGCAGCAACACTGTTAACCCTCTGGGTGTCACGGATCAGGCAGGAACACACGAACAACGACGTAATAAAAAGACGTACATTTAATAAATCCAATGGGAAACAGGCAGACACAGGAACACGGAGTGGTAACATTAAAGACCGACAGCATAGAGGGGAAAACACACACACTAAATAGACAGACTGATTACACATCCAGGTGGAGACAATGAGGGAGAAACCAAAAACACTCTGAACTGCGGGGGAGAATGGGAGAAACCAACATGAAAGTCCGGGGGTGTGACACTGGGATCGAAGACCGCACTGAATACTCTGTCATTTTGAAACAGCAAAGGGTCTACTTTTATTTGTGTAGAGTCATAATTACAAAAAAAAATGTGCTTTTGTAAAATAAACATGGTGCGCTCTCTGTCTCCATCTCAGTCTTTGTCACCTCTCTTCACAGACATGTAAATAAAACAACCTGAATTTTAAATGAAAGTCATGTTGAAAACAAATACTCTCTGATAAAGTAATCCGTATGATACCTACCTAGTTCATCTCGGTTACTTTTTGTTTCTGGAAGAAGAAGTGCTGAGTGCAATAAGCCAGAATTTTACTCAGAAGAAGAACGCAAAGTGAAAATTATAGTAACAATGCATTTTATTGTCAGTAACGGTAACAGTGTTGTAATGAGGGAAACGGTAATTTGTTTGATTACTTGTTACTGAAAAAAGTAATGCCGTTTATTTATAGATGTTTTCCTGAACGCGGAAGTCTCACCTGCTTTTAACCTGAACAATTCTTTGCATTTCTGGTCTCCAGTGTTTGTAGTCAAATGAGCATATATTGCGAGTTTATAATCTAATGTTAAACCTATTAAAATGTTTTTAAAAAGCACATGGCTACATGGATCCACAGCGCCATCACTTAGCAATGTCGCAATGATAGGGGTGGGAAAAAAATCGATATTGCAATATATTGTTGTGCTCTCTGTCGCAATAAATAATCGATACACTAACGGCCAATATCGATATTTTATTACAACACAAAATGATTAATTTACCCGTCGTCAGTGTCACTGTCACTACCCAATATCTACCATTCTGTTTGCGGGGGGCGCTGTTCGAGTAAATAGGGGTAAAGTGGCGGAAGCAACGGCCAGTGAAGAACACAAGTTCTCTAACAACAACAGAGAAGAAGCGCAGAAAAAGAGAATGGCGGAAAATAACGAAAACCAAACAAAGACGCACCCGCTAGTTGAGCATGCTGATCAGTTACGCCTGTTTCACACATACTCCGGCTGTATCCGAAATGGCCCCCTATACCCTATTCACTATTCCCTACATTAGTCCACTCGTACAGTTCACTTGAAGGAGTGAATGAAAACGAGTGAGTGAATTCGGACACTAAGTGCACCGGAAGGACTGCCGCTTTTGCATAGTATTGCTTACTGTTTAACAATCATTTAAAACGGACAGTTCGAGTAGTAAGATTAAAGGATTTATCTTGAACTATGTCAAGGAGTTTATGTATAAACCTTGGTTAAACAATTTAATAATCAATTTACAACAAATTTGTACTTGTGTTGTACGCTGTATTACGCAGTGGACGAGCGCATTGTAAAACGAACAGATGGATGATTCAGCTGCGGGCGCCATCGTCTGGAGAGACGCGGGAATTCAGTGGGCGCGCGACTCTCACAGTGCATTATGGGTTATCTCTAGCTGTTGAGCGTACATCGGTTGTACACTCGTTTTTGCGGTGCATTGTGGGATTGAATGAGTGCACTCGAGAACGTCCACTATGGTTTCGAACACCACTTAAAATGGCTGTCCCCTCAAATAGTGCACTATTTGAGGGTATAGGGGGCGATTTCGGATACAGCCTCCGTCTGCAGTGCGTATGCGTTGAGTATTTTTTTCCGCACCCATGTTAACGGATTAGAGCGTTCACACTGCACGCAGTTGCTGTCCGGAAGTACGTCCCAGAAGCGGTGTGCAAGTGCATTCAAGTGCATTGAATAATACGTTGTTTATAAAACGTGTATTGTGTGAAAGCAAAACGAGTCCGTGCTGCTTCTGCATCGCACACGGACTGCATACGCACTGCAAACGGAGTATGTGTGAAACAGGCGTTAGTGTTCCTCAAGAAGAATATGCCTTGATGTGACCACTGTCCAGGTTAACATAAAGCACTTTACAGTAACTTACTACTGACGTTTCAGTATCACGGTTTACACATGTTAGTTAATGTTCATGTTGTTTTTTTAATGTTCAGGCACTTTTATCTGTCTAGCTGTACAGCATTTACATTTAAGACCAGGAGGCAGTGAGTTATTATGCAAATGCATATTTCTTTGCACAGTGTTGAAAATGTTGGCATTAATAAATGCTTAAGATTTCCTTATTATGGGTATTTTTTTCTTTTTCAGTCACATATATCGTGATATATCGTTGATGAAATTTCTTCCAATATATTGAATATCGTAGATATCGCGAATCGTGATATTATCGATATCGTGGGCCACATATCGTCACAGAATTGAATCGTGAGTTACCTGTATCGTCCCACCCCTACGCAATGACTGTCATTTGTCAGTGCCTTACTCCTCAAAGTTTAATGAGTGGCCGAAGCTGCCGACGTTAGCTACATTAAAAACAGACGGCCGCTATTTGAATAGTTTCCTATGGAACAGAAGAGCATCCAATCTGACGTTAGAATTCGTAATGGCGTTTACTCAGAAAAGAGGTCTATAATGCTGTTATTCCCATAACTGTTGCCGAGCAACACAGACGTAAACAAAGGTGTATGTTTGTAATTTACAACTGCTACAAAATATCTGAAATTTTTAAAATAACCCAAACTCCAAAAAAGTGTGTGTGGTACCTGGATGACCTACAACAGTTTGTTTGTTTTGTTTTGTGATGGTTGTTCATGAGTCCCTTGTTTGTTAAACTGAGCCCTGATCTTCAGAAAAATCCTCCAGGTCCTACAGATTATTCAGTTTTCCAGCATCTTTTGCATATTTGAACCCTTTCCAGCAATGACTGTATGCTTTTGAGATCCATCTTTTCACACTGGGGACAACTGAGGGACACAAACTCAACTATGAAAAAGGTTCAAACATTCACTGATGCTCCAGAAGGAAACATGATGCATTAAGACCCCGGGGGTGAAAACTTTTGAACAGGACATGTACCAATATTTTTTTATTTTGTCGAAATATAATTTTTTTTCCATTTAGTACTGCCCTTCGGAAGAAACAGAAGATACTTGCATGTGTCCCGGAAGACGAATTAAGTACAATTTACCTTGATCTGTAAATGGCTCTTAATGCACTGTGTTTTCTTCTAGAGCATCAGTGAATGTTTAAATATTTTTAATAGTCTGAGTTTAAGTCCCTCAATTGTCCTTAGTGTGAAAAGATGGATCTCAAAATCATACAGTTTTGGAGGGTCGAAAATGTAAATGACAGGCGTAACTGTAGCAAAAGTTATGCGTTTTCAAACAAAAATACACTAGTGTAAACGTAGCCTTAAACAGTAAATCAATGATGAATGTAATCAATGTGCATTTAAAAAGAAAACATTTTAAACACGTGACTTAAAGAAATGAGAAAACTTTGGATTATTTTTTTTTTGCACTGAGCTCATTATAATGCATTATGTAAGCATTAGAATTCTGCGAAAATAATGCACACCCAGGTGGCACACCCAGGTGGTAATGCACACCCAAGTGGCCCGTCGTCAATTATTCCGCTTATACTACAGTTACCACACCTCAAGACATCGATCAGATGATATATTTCAAGACATTCGTCCGGTTTTTATCCTTAAAACGCTATTGTGAGTAGGATTAATTTCTTACGCAGCTCATCCAACAGCTTCGTTGCTAGTTCCAAAATGTCATTTTAGACCTAGTAACGACGCTTGAGCCGTTAATAGCAAACTAATGCAGTTAATAATGAAGTTTAGACAGACCGACAGACAAGCAGACGGACGGCAAGAGAGGGGGGAGAGAGTTTAAGATCGTAAATTACCTCTCTCAAGTCTGTGCGTCTCTCAAAGGTGACTGGCAGCATCATCTCTACTGACAGTTAAACTTTAAGTTCATTTTCTTCAAGACCACGCCGTTGTTACCTCGCGTGAGAACTGTCATGTCGTTTTTAAGTTGTTTATCGTCAGAGATGCGCTAACAACATTAGCGCGAATGCTAACGTGAGTGCTAACTGTATGTGTGTGCGTCTGTGAGAGAGAGAGAGAGCGAGAGAAATAGAGTATGTGCTTTCCGTACATAATAAAACGTAATATTGTGGAAAAAACATGGACATAATCTGTCATTTTTATCCTGTTGTTTACCGTATGTATTAGCCAGTGTCACTGTAGCTTTTGGTTATTTTGTTGTTTTGGGCTGTAAGGACCTTTGAAATAACTGAAATCGTGTGGCGAAGTGATATAGACATGTACTGCGGTCAAAAGCTGCCTGGAACTACGTTCGCCGTGCGTTTCCCTGAAAATAATGCACACCTCTAGAACGTTCGTCAGCCAATCAGATTCAAGCATTCAACGGCCCTGTAGTATAAGAGATTGTTTTCTCCTCGAAGGATACGTGCGATAATTATGCAGGCAACTCACTAGGTTTGGGAGCAGATCCCCTGTGTGCTAACAAATGTATATTAAGAAATTTGACTTCTAAATGACCTTAAAAGCTGCAAAGACTGTGTCCCGTCTCAAAGGAGAGCTAAGGTCAAAGGCCTGTGTGAGAGTGAAGAGAGAGCTTTTCAATCCTTACAGAATTCTCCCACACTCCTGTGGAAATACTCACATACACAACCAGCATTAAAAGCAGATTATTGATATGCATGACCTTTTAGGTCTTGAATACATTAACGTGTCATTATCTGAAAGCCGAAGCTAGAGAGAAGCCGGAGAATGTTCCATTCTACATTCCGTCTATTTTCTCCCTCTCATCTCAGAAAAAAACAAGATGTTTCACCCCCTCAGTCTGTTATGTGAAAAGAGTCGCATGTGTTTATGTGTGTGTGTGTGTGTGTGTGTGTGTGTGTGTGTGTGTGTGTGTGTGTGTGTGTGTGTGTATGTATGAAAGACGAGAAGAAGAAAAAACATATGAGAGGACCTGTCTCATTGCACTGTTTAAATGCCATTTTACTGCAGGGTAAAAAGGAGAATGAAACCACGAAGAGTTATCTGAAAGAAAGATTTGTTTTTATCCGTGATAAATCATGCTGTCGCTTTGAGCCGATTCACTGTTAAATGACAGGTCTTTCAGCTTCTGTAGCTCTATACAGCTGTTAAACGTGAACCTTCATAGCAGCATGGAGACAAAATTTCACAGCCTTTCCACAATGATAAAATACTTGCAACGTGCTGAAGAAAACTGACACACCTGGTTGAGCTTTGAAAAGTAACTATAGTGAGAATCTTGTCACATTGCAAACTTTTGAAAACATAGATTAATTACAAAAACACTGCGAAGTGTAGAGAGAGAGAGAGAGGAAGAGTTTGGAAAGACAGATGCACGGATACTTTTTCTGTCTCCATCTGTGTTAGAATCAAATCTGTAAATTACCTTTCTACTTTAGCTGCAGGAGGTGAGGCGGTAATATTCAAGTTTTTTTCTTTTTTTAATCTTTTATCAAACTCTTTTTTCCCTCATCTGATCTCTCTCTTATATGCAGACTCTTACGCTTGCACCAGAGAGATGTATCTGACAGAGATACAGGAGCCTCCCGTTGAGTATGTGTACCGAGGATAAAAGAATTTCATCTCATATAAGAGTTTAGAATTACTTTATAGGAAAGAATCAGAAAGTTCTTCAAAGCCTTCCTTTGGAAATCACTAAATCTGCCAATCTTCAGAAGATCTGAGTGTTGCTTAGACTAAATTTATGAATACACACAAATATGTATAGCCATTTTCACTCTAAATTATCTTTTGACAGTTATTTTGTTGTGCTCTGTCAGGCATATTAAGCATAAAATGGGAAATTTAAATTCCACAGATATGCTACACTCTTAAAAATAAAGGTTCCAAAAGGGCGTTTTTGCAGTGATGCCATAGAAGAACCATTTTTGGTTCCCCAAAGAACCTTACAGTTAACAGTTCCTAAAAGAACCATTTTAAAGAACTTTTTTTTTTTTTAATCTAAAGAACCTTTTTCGACTACAAAGTACCTTTTCTGCATTCTACATAGAACCATTGATGCCAATAAAGAACCTTTGTTTTTAAGAGTGAAATTTAAATGATTATAGCTGGGTCAAGGTTAATAAGTGTCCACAATAAAGAAAATAAAAAATGTGTTATACAAGCTATTGTATAAATATTGGTTAATCTTAACAATAAGGTTCAATAGTTAACGTTAACTACATTAGTTAACATGAAACTAAGAATGAACAATATTTCTACAGCATTTATTAATCTTAGTTAATAATGTATATATCTATTGTTTATTATTTATAGCATTAAAGTTTTTTTTATTAAGAACTGTAATCATTATTTAATTTCAAATTTTGTATCATTAATTATTCTTATAATTTACCACATGAGTCACACCATGTGACATTTTTGCAACCTAAAAATATCTATAGTTTACGAGACTTACTGAGCTTGACACAATTGTGAGGCTCTATAATATTGTTTGTTGGTCTACATGATTTAGGATTTTCAAAAATTAATAAGCAGTGAAGATATATCATTTAATAGAATGCTGTTCCTAACTGAATATTTTCTTTTCAAGAATTTCATGAATTTCAAAATGAACTGAAAACACGTTTCTTTGGGTAATTTTAAACTGCATTTTAATGTATGTAAATTTATAAATGAATAGATTATTAAAACAACATTGATTCAACTGTTATGAAAGCCTTTGGTGGCCAATATTTAACAAATGTAGAATATAGTATAAATAGCTTTCACTTTTTCATAATTTGAAAAACAAAAAATTCACAAACACTGATATCTATCACGATGACATGAAACTTTACTAAACTTTTACTTTTCACAAATTTTTAATTTTTACTTTTTTAATCCTCTGTTAAGTTTCAACAAGAGACCCACCTTTTGTAATGATCTACCAATCACTGCATTAGTTATCTTGTTGCCAGGCAGAACTGCTTGCATGGCCAATCACATTAAATAAAGATCAGGGTGAGCTGTTTTAATAAGTTTGAATTCTGAGTTGACAACACTTGAAATCTTAAATTTACATATTTTGTAGGTAAACAAACTTATGTTTTTATTTTATGGGACCAAAATGTAAAATTGTAAGTATTGTTTAGTCAAGATTACTTATTGTTTAAGTTTAAGTAGAAAAGCTATATGAATTAGTAATACTGTTCACAGCAATTGATCTGAAGTCCAAAAGTCGTCTTAAAATGTATTGTAGAAGCTTAAATTTGTTAGAAAGCTGGCTTTGGCTGTAGCAGTGCTGCTATAAAGAGCTAAATGTATTTCTTGTGGAGGGTCTTATATTGATAATCTAACAGTTATAGCTACAGACTGTGAGCAAACTAAAATCTGCTCAGAGAAGTTGCATATAAATTCATTCACTTTAAATCACTATTAAGGGCCATATTTACTAAACAGGGCAAATTAGCGTTAGAGTGCAATTCCATAAAAGTGCCGATGTGTGTGATTTACTGACAATGTGCACATTAATGAACACAAATGCAGCCAGATCACTATTTTAATGCCAAAAGGTGGTTTGCACTGGCGCAAGCTGTTTCTAAAATTGGCCCTAAATCACATATTTTTAGTTGAACTGGCTAGCCTGACCATCCTGAACTAACTGTAGAACACATTACTGCAAGAACACAGTCACAACAGATTATACAGAGACCTGAACGATCCACTTTGCTTGTTTTCATCCACTAGTTGCCCAAAGCCATATATACTGAGTAAAGGAAACTCTTGTGAAATTTGAAGCTCAATTAAACAAATGCATTCAAATTTTCACAAATAATATCAGGGATTGTAGCCCTGTAGTCATGGTGGCATATGATTGGGCTGCACGTTTGGGCATCTGGGTGGGTGTGGCAGGCTCGTATGTCACTTTCTCCTCTGCCGTGATTGGCGAAGGTTGTTCGGTGCTAGGCTCATTAAGATTTAATGCGTTATATGAAAGGAGATCACATCACCAGCCCAGGGATGGACACATCAGCATGGAAATTAGATATCATGATCAAAACTCTCCCTCAGTATGGAGAGAGAAAGACAGAGTTTTGCAAAAGATGTTAGATGTTTGTAGCAACAGCCAAAAATAGATTGTATGGGTCAAAATTATCGATTTTTCTTTTATGTCAAAAAAAAGATATTTTGTAAATTTCCTACCATAAATATATCAGAATCTAATTTTTGATTAGTAATATGCATTGCTAAGAACTTCATTTGGACAACTCTAAAAGCAATTTTCTTGATATTTAGATTTTTTTTTTTTTTTGCACGCTCAGATTCCAGATTTTCAAATATTGTCCTATCCTAACAAACCATATGCCAATGCAAAGCTTATTTATTCAGCTTTCAGATAATGACAGATAATTTTGCAAAAAATTGACCCTTATGACTGGTTTTATTGTCCAGGGTCACATGTATGCTTACTGAAAATATGACTAATTTCAAACAAAGTATTCAACTACATTTTGGGAGTGAATTGCCTGTGCTAAACTCCCCCACTGTGCTCAGAGGTGGTTGCCGGGCTTAACTGTAAAATTGACTAATGGTATAATTAGTTTAACCTAAATTTAGCCTTATCAAGTAAACCTTTCAGAATATATGAACAGAACACTTGTATTTTGTGAAATTCCTTTAGAGATAGTATGATGCCTTGAGACCACCTACTGTACTTTGTAAGACACAAAATGAGAGTGTTATGCTTTCATGTAAGTTCATTTTTATACGCTCTGGGAGTTTGGGGGCATCAAATGTTTTCACAATGGTTCCAGCCCTAGTTACGCCACTGGATAGAGTTACCTTCATCTATCTTTTGCATTCAATCAACTGTAACTATAACTTGCTCAGCAAGATTCTCATTGAATTGTTGCTCTGCCATGACAGTAGTTGAGCTAAATGGAAAAACTGATCACAGAAGAAGGCATTAATGCCTACTGCACTACCCCTTGAGGCATTGCCATTGTGTTAGTATGAGTGTTAAAGTTTAATGTTTATTTTATTGAAAATTCTAATGATTTTTGCTATTAAAGAAAAATCAACAATTTTGACCCTACAATGTATTTTTGGCTATTTCTACAAATATACCTGTGCTACTTAAGACTAGCTTTGTGGTCCAAGGTCACATATACAAAAATGTGATAACTATTAGTTATGAAAAATAACTATCAGATGGAAAATGTCTAAAAATGGAAATGTGTCGGTCAGTATATTAAATCTCCTTCACTTTACAAAGAGACAGTATCTGAGGAGTTCCTAACTATCGTTTATTTTACTCTTCTCTCTCTGCTGGACTGAATTTCTGCTCAATAGGGTGTGAAAACCTTCTCTGGCTCTTTCCTTACCACTATTAGTTCTAATTAGCACTGAGTTGCAGCCATTATGTCCAGATTGAGTCTCCGAATGGCTGTGTGTTCTTTATATAGGCTATTAAAACTCCCAACACCTCATCTCTCAAACCCAGAGAGCACCATTACTCTTTAAGGACGAGAAGAGAGGAGGAGGAGAATGGAGAGGGGAAGAACAAAAGAGCAAGAGAAAAAAGGATAAAGTGAGTATTCATTAAATTATTAAAAGGTCGTTCCTGCTATTTTGTACCTTTTGAACTCGCTAACTTTGAAATAAATGAATATGCTTGCATTATAATTTAATGATTTCCATTAAGCATTTCTATGAAAAAGGTTTACCAAACTTAAGAAATATGCATGGTTGAGTTCATGCACTTTGACTTTATTAATTATAAAGCAATTATTTGCACAATGGTGAGAAAATTGAGAGTTAGCTTACATTAAGGTTTCAACTTGATTAAAAAATATTAAAATTAACTCCAACCTTTTAAATTGTAGACAATATACCAATTACCATTTTATCAAACAGAATGACATTTTTTAGAGATAAAATATACTGCTAGTACTTATGTTTTGTGCTCTTGTTTTTAATTTTTCTTGTTGGTGAAGTATATTGCTAGTAAAATTATTTATAAAATACCAAAAAATATTATTAATTTTTAATATTGAGATTTAAAAATGAGCTCAAATAATTTCCATCTTTAAAATTTGTTAGTTGAATAGTTAGTTGAAGACATATACTGTATGTACAACAATGCTGTTGCAAAGCAGTAAAAACATGACATGCAATTTAAATTTGAAGGGGGGAAAGATGGAAATAAACAGGACAGACTAGAAGAAATGTAGGCTGTAAATCAGGCTGCTTCCTCTGCAACATCCTACTCTTCCTCTCTCTCTTTCCGGACTGCGAGGAAAGATCAAAGCACTGAGTGCTGAGGCACTCTGCACAAGACAGAAATGTCTAAAATGAGCCAAGAAGCTCTGGTGTGTGTGTGTGTGTGTGTGTGTGTGTGTGTGTGTGTGTGTGTGTGTGTGTGTGTGTGTGTGTGTGTGTGTGTGTGTGTGTGTGTGTGTGTGTGTGTGTTTGCAGCTGATGCATGAACTGTACTTGTGTCTCCACACCTGAAATTGCCCTCAAATACACGCACATCACAGATATGTAACATAAAAGGCTTACATGACAGTGACTCCGAAGCTCTGTTCCAAATAGTGAGCTGCCTTGATGTCCACATAGACAGCTACTGTCTAACACTGTGTCATAACCAGGGGCAATGGGATGAACTGTCTAGCAATTTATCTCTTCCAAAATCTGTGTATTTTGTCCTAACCAGCCATGACCACAACAAGTGACAAGCTACATCACATTTTGTCAATTTGCTGCTGTTTCTGTTTCTGTGGTATTGTGTTTGAAAGCTCCACCCACCATGTAGTCTCACTGGTCCATAATAAACTGCATATGTGATTGGCAGTTATATTTACTTTCACTGTGTGGATAGAAAAAATGTCTCTTGCTGCATTTTCCATGGTTAGGACCCAATTTTAGTGTCTCATTAGTGAATGGAATATATGAAAACCCATTTCCGCCACTGAATAAAAAAAATGTAATTGTGACTTTTTTTCTAGCAATTGTGAGTTTACATCTCGCAGTTCTGACTTTTTTTCTCAGAATTTTCTCACAATTTTAAGAAAATAAGTCAGAATTGCGAGTTTAAATGACACAATTCTGAGAAAAAAAGTCAGAATTGCAAGATGTAAACTCACAATTGCGATATATAAAGTCAGATACAAAGAGAATTGTGAGATATAAACTCGCAATTCTGACTTTTTTTCTAGCAATTGTGAGTTTACATCTTGCAATTCTGACTTTTTTCTCAGAATTGTGTCATTTAAACTCGCAATTCTGACTTATTTTCTTAGAATTGTGAGATATAAACTAACAATTGTGAGTTATAAAGTCAGAATTGTGAGATAAAAATTCAAAATTGCGAGATATAAACTCGCAATTCTAATTTTTTCCTCACAATTGTGATATTATATCCTGCAATTCTGACTTTTTTTTCTCAGAATTGTGAGATATAAACTCGCAAATTGCAAGTTATAAAGTCCAGTTCTGAGGAGAAAAAGACTATGTTCACAGAATTGCGAGTTTATAGCTCAAAATTCTGACTTAATAACTTAGCAATTAGTTTATATTATACAATACTAACTTTTTTCTCACAATTACAAATTTATATCACACAACTGCAACTTTATTTCTCAGAATTGTGAGATGTAAAGTTGCAGTTCTGACTTTATAACTTGAAATTGCGACTTTTTATCTCACAATTCTGAGAAAAAAAAGTCATAATTGTGAGATGTAAATTCACAAAAACTTCACAAAAAAAAAAAATATTACATATGACATATAGTATAACATCCCACTATACACTACCTTTCAAAAGTTCTGAATCAGTATTATATTTCTTGTATTTTTAAAATGAGTCTGGCCAAGGCTGCGTTTATATGATCAAAAATATAGTAAAAATAATAATATTGTGAAGTATTTTTAAAATGTAATTTATTCCTGTGATGCAAATGTTAATTTTCAGAATCATTACTTTAGTAGGCCTACATTACTTTTCAATCAGTCACATGATCTTCCAGAAATCATTCTATCTGCTGATTTCTTAAAAAAAAAAAAAAAACGTAATTCTTAAGTTTAAGTTTTCATTTCTTTAAAAAAAAAATACTAAAACTTAACCTCCTGAGACCCTGGGTGAAAAAAATTAGTAAGAAATTTGTATTTTTCATGTCATTACATTGTTTAGTGCATTAAAAAATAAAATAAATAAAAATTTAAATGATATTTTATTCATAAGTCCCAGTGTTCTTGGTAGAGAACTTATAAAGATGAGTCTCAACTATGTTATAACAGAATGATTTTATATATCATTTTTATTTGTGCAAAATGTGTGTAAAATGGCCATAAACGGGTTTTCTCATTATATACAATGTATCTATGAACTAAATCTAATTTGCATATTAATGTGCTTTTGGGGCAACATGTAATGAAAAAAGAAGTGTAATAATGGGGGTAATAATTGACAAGATTTTCATAATACTAAATAATATTTCATAGGAATACTGAAATATAATTTCTTTCCCTAATAACTTGTTGTGTCTCCCAAAATGCATAATAAACATGCTTTTAGTCCTGGTGTCCTCAAATGAGGATGTATAAAATCAACGTCCTGTTCTCAACAGAAAGTCACATTTTGATTTGAAACCATAACATTTTCCTGAGATGTTGGTTTATGACACACAGTTTAAAATTTAGTTAGATTTAAATGATATAAACAAAATATGATCGTATTTCCATAAGAGTGTCACTAAATTAATATTAGACATTTTTGAAGACCAAGAAGAGGGAGTGGTCATAGTGGAACATCCAAATATTTAGTTTCTCTAAAAAGCCCTGAATGTGCTCTGTACGACATCCAGACTTAAAACTGTGGCATGTACAATCTCCGAGAAATTCACTCAAATATAATGTCCTCATATAAGGATGCAGGGTCTAAGGTTAAATTTAAATTAAAAATATAAATGCTAATTCCAAATATTAATAAATCATATGCATAAATCATATGAAATAACACTACACCTATCCCATTTTAATGTGCAACACTAAAGTATAACAAGTATAGATGATCAATTAAAAGCTTCTCAAAAAGTGTAAACATGAATGTGTGGCACCATAGAAAAAGAATGTTTATGCAATAATGTCTGCTGTGGCAAGGGTGGGAATGCAATGCATATTTGTGTTACAGGAACTGTCATGTGTTCACATACTTAAAGCTTTTTCCCTTCATCCACCATTTTTTATGGATTTAGTTTCACTTACGGTACCTTACAGAAAAGTATTATTGGATTGCCTTCTTTGTAAAGGATACATGTGATGCCGCCTTAGAATTTAGGCAAACGAAGTTACCTTAGAAAGTACCTTTTGTGTCTGAAATGTGCTTACAATGCTTTAAAATGCTGTATATGCAGACAGCTCACCAGGTTGTGTAACAGAGAGTGTGAGTGCTATGATATTGACAGGTTTGTTGACACATTTGGATTCCTTTCGGGTTCATTTTAGGCTTTGGGCCTTCCTAATGTGCTTACTTCTCTCATATGACTCCTCTCCTCTTCCCTGTGACTGCGTGTGTCTCTCTCTCTTTCATTCCTCTCTTTCTGAGGAAAATTTGATTTGTTTGAAGCCGCCTGACAGAGTTCATATGACTCGTACCTCAGGCTGCAGGGCTGTGAGAGCAGCCACAGTCTGGTTTGTCAAAAACAGACCTGCTGTTCTCTCTCATCTCAGCTCAGCTCTGATGAGACACCATGTGGCTGATATGAGTCCCATCAACAGCCTGTGTGTGATCCTTATCAAGAAGTTGATTGATCAAAACGAATCAAGGAATAAAACCGGCTGAGAACAACCGCCGGCACTTTTCTGACATGATTCTATTAAGGGGGATATTACGAAGTTATGCAGCGCTTCGGAAAAGATTTTGAGCTGTCCACACAAATCATAACAGTTTAAAGTCTAAAGATAGCTGTATAACAGTGGACTTTATACATTTCTTTATGCGTTTTATTTCTTTAATAAATACCATTAAATAAGATCTCAAATACATTCTATCATAGGCAATGTTGCTGCTGTAAACTAAAACTATTTCAAATTGAAATAAAGCTAAAATAACATAAAATAATTATATGAATAATAAAAATGATAAAATCACATAACAGAAGTATTAATACCTAAAATAAAATATAAAAATAGTATACAAAAACAACTATAAATGATCCATTTCATTGAAAGTGTAAACAATATGATTCTGCGGCACTTTTCAAAACCATCATCATTTCTGTGTTGGCTAGTAATGCCGAAATGACACACTTCACCTTTAAATATTCATTTTATTCTTCATTAATTCAAAGCTTTTTCCCCCACGCCTTCCAAAGTCTCATCTACTTAGAGAGAAGCTTCAGAGCATGATTGTTAGTGGGCTATTACACTATATTCATTTCATAATAATAATCCTGACAGCTGGAAATACACTGAAGTGATTCTTAATGGTCCTCCAGGTTTTTAGCTCCATCCTATGGGCGGAAACTGATTAACAAATAACTTGGGATTGCTGTTATGTTGGTACAAATAGAAGTGTTTGGTTTATATGCTTTGTGTGCCAGCCGAGCATGAAAATAACACTTAAAGCAACGGCCCATGTTTATATCATTACAGGAGAACATGAAGCATTCATTAGCACTATTTGGACAGTAATTGTTTTACATGGGGACGTGATGTTAGAATGTGTAGGTGCTAGTTGGCCGTCCAAATGGAATGCCTCTTAGAAATTGGCTCAAAAAAAAAAAAAGAAAGCACACACTTTTAACACATTTTTAAACACATGCACAAATCTCATACATTTTTTTCTCTGTTTTTGATGGTTGCAAAATAGGCTCTTTGGAAGAAAATGTGCCTTAATTGTTGCAAAACTCAAAACACTTTTACCAGTGCATGATTTGTAAACTAACATGTTTGCATCACATAACCAGTTTCATATGAATGGCTTTTCTGATATAGTAAACTTGCTCAGTAGTGCACCCGGTAAAGCATTAAATGATACAGAGCACCTGTGAAACACAAGTCATGATAAAAGAGCTCTACAATTTGCAAAAAGCAAACTAAAATGGCATTTTTGCTTCAAGTTTAGTGTAGGTGATATGTTATTTTCAAATGCATTGTCCTTTTAGCACTACTCACTAGATATTTCATTTCCAAACTTTCACAATACATACACTAACCAGCATAAGAAAACCTAATCACTGGACATTTTACTCTAAAAGTGTTGCGAAACACTTGTTTCAAGAAGTAACACAGTACCATTATTCAGAAACGGTAACTCTGTGCCGTCTCTTACAACGCTTACAAATGTTCTTCTAACCCTTTGACTCGTCACACTTTTATACTGTACCCTGTAATTAATATTTCACACTGTAAGAAATTCAGAAGCAGTGTTAACCCTGCTGTGAAGCAAAGTGTAAATCACTACTAGGCCCAGGGTTAAAACCCCCGAATAATCAACCTGATATTACAATCAATTTGTACGTATTTGATAGGTGGCTAATTCGTACAAATTTGTACAACCTCACTAATACGTTTGTATGTATTTTATGAGGTGGCAAATTTGTAGGAATTTGTATGATTGACCACCCTTAACCCCGCCCATAAATAATTTGTCCTCAAAACAAATGCTGATAAATCTTGATGGTCCTGAACCATTTTGTTTCTCATTAGCTGCATTTCCATTACCCTTCAAATTGCGCAAATTGGAACTGTGAATTGAAAATACGCCCAATGGAAACTATACAATTTTGCAAAAACTCCCATACATTGCAAAAAAGATTTTTCGCTCATATGAGGTGGTTTTTCTAGGCAATTCGAAAAAGGAATATTTTGCAAAACCGCAATGGAAACAGGTTTTTTATGCATTTACAGCTCACTTGGCATATGTAAAATATTACAACTCCTACTAATGTTCTTCTAACCTTTTGATTCGTCACACTTATCATACTGCACCCTGTGATTAATATTTCACACTGTAAGAAATTCAGAAGCAGTGTTAACCCTGCTGTGAAGCAAAGTGTGAATAACTACTAGGCCCAGGGTTAAAACCCCTGAATAATCAACCCAATCTAATGGACCCTTTTCCCAAGACTGTGATGACACGTTTCAACGGCCATCATTATCATAAATCCTTAAAAGTTTTTTATATTTAGATTTTTTTTTTTAAATGTATGTACATTTATAACACTATACTTGGTTTCACCTTTTCATCAAGTTACAAAAGAAATGTTCAATAATTTGCAATAATTTCGTGTTTCACAGTTTCAAAGTGAAATGTCTAGAGAGTGGCGCAACAACGTTCAATACTAACCATGGCACGTGTTTATTACGTGCAAAAAGTAATATAAAAATGCATCTGTTGATGCAGCCATGCTATTTTAACTTCAATATGTGGATTTGAGCTGTTTTGTCACAACAGAGCTCTTCATCTCTCAAGTGCAACGTATCACATGAGCTACCGGGCAAATTAGAATAAAACTATGAAGCTGTATATGTGATGACAACATTCAAAAGTATCAGTTTTCAAATCGCGCAGGATGTTAAAATTGTTTTGAAGTCATAACATAATAAAAGGAATAAAAGCTGAGTTTTACTGCCTCTAGTGTTCATTTCAACTAGATACTGCAGAGATTCGTAAATATAGGTAAATTTGTACAGTTTTGTAGAAATGTATATAGAGGCACGTATTTACAATGAGCTTACGTAGAATCTTGATTAATCTTGATAGTCCTAAACCTATTTTGTTTCTCATTGTTTTTCATGTATATACCCACACAAACTATTATATATCAATTTTTTCCTGTGAAAGAAATAATATTATTCAAAGTTGTTTTTGTTGTTGTTTTTGACATGCGAAATAAGCAGCAGCATTTTTGCTGCTCTCATGCACAGGATGTGGGTTTGCTGTGGGGTCAGATCTTATTTTTGAATGGCATCCTTCAAAAACAGCCTCTTTGCAAAAGCTGCAAACATTCCAGAAACCCAACGATCTAGAACAAGCTGTTTTTTCAACAGGTAAGGAAGTTTTAAGTCGTATCAGTTACATGATTTCATTCAACAATCTAATGCCAGTTTGATTTCTTATGAAAATCTACACAGATGCGTGCACATACACACATCGATACAGACAAATGCGTACAGACAGAGTATTGACAGGTACTGAGAAGTACACACACTTAGAAAAGGTGCCTATGATCACTCAGCCATTGATTTCCAAATGTCACTTAAGACAATTTTCCCATAATTTATTGCTCTGCGATTCTAGTTTACTGCTGACCTGTATATATTCATAAACTCCCTTCATTCTATTTCTCTTTTTCTTTTCCTTTCTCTTTCTTACTGTCTCACTCTCTCCATCTGAGCTGTATTTCACAGTAATTTACAGGGCTTTATTGCCTTTTTGCTAAGCTCTTGGTGAGAGATGAGAATGAGAGCAGACCCTGAGCTCTCAAATGCACCATTATAGAGAATATGACCGCTGGAGATGAGGCAGGTTTATGCCACGCTCAGCAAAGTCCAGAGACAGACACAGTTAACAAGCTCATTTACATGACCTGATACGGCCATTACCAGGGCCTGAACCGGTATCAGGGACCAGTTATATTTATATAGAATATTTTCTGAAATCTGCGACTCTAAAATATGAAAATTCAGCATCAGAAAAGTCAGATTAGATGTAGTTTGTTGCCTGTGCTGGCATCATCTACACTGGCCAAAATTTTAAACCTAACACTTTTGTTTTTACCCCTATTTTTCATGAGCTGAACTCAAAGATCTAAGACTTTTTCTATGTACACAAAAGGCCTATTTCTATTTTTTTTCTCTCAATCTGGTCAGTGAGCACTTCTCACTTGTAACCCAAAGGTTGCAGGTTCGAGTCTCAGGTCCGGCAGGGATTGTAGGTGTCGTGGATGAATGGCACAACAATGGGCCTCAGGATCTTGTCGTGTGCATTCAAAATGCCATCAATAAAATGCACCCGAGTTCATTGTCCATAACATACAGTCAAGCCCGAAATGATTTATACCCCTGGCAAATTCTGACTTGAGTTACTTTTATTCAATCAGCAAGGTTTTTTTTTGGATTAGAAATGACACTGACATCTCCCAGAAGATAATAAGACAATGTACAAGAGGCATCATTGTGGAAAAAATTACTCATCTTTTATTTACATTTGAACAAAAAGTGGCATGTCCAAAATTTTTCATACCCTTCTCAATAATCAATAGAAAAGCCTTTATTGGCTATTACAGCTATCAAACGCTTCCTATAATTGCTGACCAGCTTTTTGCACGTCTCCACTGGTATTTTTGCTCATTCATCTTTAGCGATGAGCTCCAACTCTTTCAGGTTGGAGGGTTTCCTTGCCATCTCCCTGATCTTTAGCTCCTTCCACAGATTCTCAATTGGATTTAAGTCAGGACTCTGGCTGGGCCACTGCAAAACGTTAATGTTTTTGTCTGCTAACCATTTCTTCACCACTTTTGCTTTGTGATTTGGGTCGTTGTCGTGCTGAAATGTCCACTGGTGCCCAAGGCCAAGTTTCTCTGCAGACTGCCTAATGTAGTTGTTGAGAATTTTGATGTGTTGCTCCTTTTTCATGGTGCCCTTCACTGTGATTAGGTTCCCTGGTCCACGGGCTGAAAGACAAGAAGTCTTCTTCTTTGTCCAGATGAGCATTTGCAAAGGGGGCTTTTGTGTGCCTTATCTGGAGAAGTCTGCGTCCTTGGTCTGGGTCCGTGGAACCCAGTGGTGTGCAGTGTCCGTTGGACTGTCTGCCTTGAGATGTTGCCACCAGCAGAGCCCAGATTCATCAGGATGGCCTTGGTGGTGATCCTTGGATTCTTTTTTTTTACCTCTCTCACTATCCTCCTGGCCAGCACAGGTGTCACTTTTGCCATGACTGTCCACAAACCAACAGCAGAGAGCTTCTGTTTTTCACCTGTTGAGTTGATTAAAACAGCTGTTCCCAATGAATCAGGGTAATCAGGATGCTTTAGAACAGCTTTTTGTATTTTGGATGTGGAGGTCCTGGGCTGGTGTGGTTACACATGGTCTGCAGTTGTGAGGCCGGTTGGATGTACTGCCAAATTCTCTGAAACGCCTCTGGAGATGGCTAATAGTAGAGAAATGAACATTCAATTCACGGACAACAGCTCTGGTGGACATTCCTGCAGTCAGTATGCCAATTGCACGCTCCCTCAAAACTTGTGACATCTGTGGCATTGTGCTGTGTGATAAAGCTGCACATTTTAGAGTGGCCTTTTATTGTGGCCAGCCTAAGGCACACCTGTTCGATAATCATGCTGTCTAATCAGCATCTTGATATGCCACACCTGTGAGGTGGATGGATTATCTCAGCAAAGGAGAAGTGCTCACTAACACAGATTTAGACAGATTTGTGAACAATATTTGAGAGAAATAGGCCTTTTGTATACACAGAAAAAGTCTTAGATGTTTGAGTTCAGCTCATGAAAAATGGGGGTAAAAACAAAAAGCGTTTATAATTTTGGTCAGTTTAGTTAATCGCTAACTCAAGCTGGTTATTTAATTCAGATCTGCTGGTTCTAATTTTACCTTGGAAGATTTTTAAGATGACCTTCAGTAAAAAAGCTAACTTTAAAAAAACAGGCTAGTCAGCCTGAAGCACAGAAAGGAATAGGCCACAATCATAGTCCGTGTGTGTGTGTGTGTGTGTGTGTGTGTGTGTGTGTGTGTGTGTGTGTGTGTGTGTGTGTGTGTGTACCTGGTATTCATCACGTTGCGGGGACCAAATGTCCCTACAAGGATAGTAATACCAGTAGATTTTGACCTTGTGGGGACATTTCTCAGGTCCCCATGAGGAAACAGGCTTATAAATCATGCACAATGAGTTTTTTTGAGGAAGTAAAAGTGTGCACAATCTCCTGTGAGGGCTAGGTTTAGGTGTAGGGTAGGTGTAGGGCGATAGAAAGTACGGTTTGTACAGTATAAAAACCATTACGCCTATGGAATGTCCCCATAAAACATGTAAACCCAACATGTGTGTGTGTGTGTGTGTGTGTGTGTGTGTGTGTGTGTGTGTGTGTGTGTGTGTGTGTGTGTGTGTGTGTGTGTGTGTGTGTGTGTGTGTGTGTGTGTGATATGTTTATTCTTTACTTCCCCACATAAACCCAGTTTGAGTTTCACACTGTTCCGGGCACATGCTGTCTATCCTGTCAGTTGTGAGTTGACAAATAGGCAGACATATACACACCCATGGACTATGTATGTGGAGATTCGTTTCAATCTTTAAACACACACTTACACGCCTGGTGGTTTACAGCAAGCGTCAAACCCCAGGGAGCTGCAGGGTGGGCAGAATGACTGTTCTACATTTACCTGCTGACGGCTTTTCAATGACTCAGCAGGGTCTGAGGCTCCCAGATCAACCGGACATGACACATCCAGGAGCAAAAATAAAAAGACACAAAGAGAAACGGAGAGTCATATATATATATATATATATATATATATATATATATATATATATATATACTAGTGGTGGGCCGTTATCGGCGTTAACGTGCTG